>NW_020528261.1:235000-368499 GCF_003368295.1 Carassius auratus | reverse complement strand
TTTTTTTAAAATATGCATTTATTTATTATTATTTTAATTTTTTTGGCAACAACTCCCAAATGATTTGTTTAACGATTCAATATTCCAAACCCCTCCTTTGCGTGACCCTAAACTGCGGTGATTCGTCTAATGAACCAGTCTGTTGTGAGTGGTCTACTGTGTGCAGCATGTCAATAACAGAATGCCCATCATCATTACTTATTCCACAGCTTGGTGGTAAACACCAAAACAGCCATCGTATTTGTGTTAGCCCAGTGCAGAAACATATAGATAAAGCACAGTTTGTACATAAACTTTATACATGGAAAGGTAATTTTCAAAAATCCATAATAGGGGCACTTTCACAATATGCCACAAAAGATTTGTATTTCGAATAAATGTTCTTTTGAACTTTTTGCACACCGCCTGTTTTTTACACTGATAATAATAAGAACCAATCAGCATATTATAATGATTTCTGAAGGATTGTGTAACACGTTATCTTGGCCATCAGAGAAATAAACTACATTTTAAAATATATTAAAATAGAATACACTCATTTTGAATACTAATAATCTTCAAAAATATTACTGTTTCAACTTTATATTTGATCAAATATGCAGCCTTGGTAAGCATAAAATACTTCAAAAACAAATTTTGACACCCCCAAACTTTTGAATGGTAGTGCTTGTGTTGACAGAACAAGCATGTTCATCCTTTCATCACTGCTTAATTTAGTTCCAAATCAGGTTTCCAAAGTATAAAATAATTAAATAAATAAACAAGTGAATAAAATGAACCCCTGCATTTCTTGTTGTCTTCAGGAGGAGCCGTTCGTAATGGTGGCAGAAAACATTCTAGGTCAGCCCAAAAGATATAAGGGATTTTCCATAGATGTTCTAGACACCCTGGCCAAAATTCTGGGCTTTAAGTATGAAATCTATCAAGTGGCTGATGGGAAATATGGCTCTCCTCAGGCCAATGGGTCTTGGAATGGACTGATTGGAGAACTAATAGGGAAGGTGAGATTCACATTCATAAAGACTATTCCATATGTTACTTGTATGTGAAACTGTGTATTCATATTAGTCATTTCATTGTTACCTACTTTAGGCCCATATGGTTGGCATTGCACTTATTTTATTCTAACTTGTATAAGTGTACTGTCACTTATACAGGTGTATTATCTCACAAAGCATGTTCATTTATTACTATTCAGAGGGCAGATGTGGCTATTTCAGCCATCACCATCACTCCTGATCGAGAGAATGTAGTGGACTTCAGTAAACGTTACCTGGATTATTCTGTGGGAATCCTAATGACTAAAACAGAAGAGAGACTCAACATCTTCTCCTTGCTGGCACCGTTTGACCTAGCGGTGTGGGCCTGCATTGCTGCTGCCATTCCTGTGGTGGGTGTCATGGTCTTTCTGCTCCGACGCATCCAGTCTGTCCGCTCCCAGAATCCTCCTGGGCCCCACCAGCCTGCTTCTGTCACGACATCTTTCCAGAGTGCCATTCTGGAATCGTCTACGGAGCCTTTGTACAGCAAGTGAGTTGGGTCACGTCACGTGAACATGAGAGATGAGTTATTGCTGAATAGTCACCTACTGGATGGTGCAATCAGTTGCTGACATTCTCGTCTACAGGAGCACAACTATTACAGGTTAACTCTTATTTTAGGAAAATATCTTTTCAGTGGAATATATAATTCTTCAAATGTTTCTTAAGGTACAAGTAACAGCACTAGAGACAATCCCTAGAGTCCTACATTTGACTATTTGACAAAATATATTATTCCGTAAGAAGTCTACAACTCACTATTAACAGCTGCATGTGCCTAAAGGCACCTATGAAGAAAGGAGCGATGTGTTTTGTTGAGGTTTGAAATAAATTGCTGCACTTTTCCGTTCTGCACCACTCTGGGAATCTTGTCAGTACCAGGCTGATTCTAAGTGTCTCCATGCGCTTTCAGATGTAGCAAGTTAGGACCAAGATGCAAGCAATTTACAGCAGCTGCTGAATGACATTTACTTGGTTTATTTTTTTTCTACAGCTGTTTGCCAATTTGTAATTATAAGCCTTGAGCACATAAATTGATAATGAAACACACAGCAAGTAATTATAAAAACAGGTTGTGCATTTGGGTCACCTTTTTAAATAAACATTTACTTATCACTTATGAAGGACAATCATATGATAGCAGGTGCACTATACTGTTCAAATTATGTCAGGCCTCCTAGTAGCATGCCTCATTAAAAAATAACACATCATGAATAAACAGCTCTGCTGAATAAGTGTTAGGAGCCTTGAAGGCATAGTTCACGCAATAATTTCTTTTTTGCATGAACTTTCCCTGTATGAGCAAGGACAGTTTTAGCTTGTTGTCCATCATCAGTCCATTCATGCAGACAGATGGACTAGAGACACACTTCTGTGCAATTTATTGAAAGAAATACTTTTATTCAGCAAGGATGCAATGACGACAGTAAAGACATTTATAATGTTACAAAAGATTTATATTTTTAATAAATGCTGTCCTTCTGAATTGTCTATTCATCAGATGATACTGGGGAAAAAATACAATAAGGAAAATATTAGGCAGAACAAACATTAAGAAGATTTTTTTTTCTTGAACAGCAAATCAACATATTAGAATGATTTCTGAATGATCATGTGACATGTAACGCTGGGTAATGGTGCTGAGAATTCAGCTTTGTTATTACAGGAATACATTTAAATTATGTTAAAATAGAAAAATTTTTTTATATATATACTATATTTCTAGCCATATATAAATTTGTCATATTTTCCTTTGCCCTAAAATACATGCTACTATATTTTAAATGCAACTAATCATTAATTAAAAGATTTGTAACTATATTATGAAATACACTAACTTGGGTGGAGGTGCATGTTTAGAACAAAAATTATTAAAATATAAAAATTTATGTCTGGGCATATAAAAAAAGCACAAGCAATTTATTAAGTTTTAGCTCGGGAGGTTAAATTTGAAACAAGCCTTATAATGAGCGTGGTTGCCCACTTAACCTTTAACCTTTCCAATTACAGACTCTTTGGATATTATTTAGGCCTAAAGGGACATTTCAGTTCTCAGATCATTTGGCTCAGTACCAAAAAAAACGCACTGCCCCTAACGAACTCAACTGAGCATGGTAGCGCCAGATCTTTTCCCTCGCCATTTTATTCTCACTGTCTCTGTGTCAGTGATGACATTTCCAAGGCTGTGTGCGCTGGAGAGGAATATTGTGTTGACATTTCAGCACAGGCTTATAAGGTGTTGAGCTTTTCTGAGAAAACAGGTGATGGGAGAATTAATCTTATTACATGGCTGGGTAAGACTTTAGAATACTGTTTCTTACTTACTGCATAAAAAATAAGAAATTATTGAATTGAATTTAATTTAGGTAAATATTTATTAACACTTGATTCCCTTGATTCCCTAGCAAGATGTGTTAACTAATAAGTGTGTAATACAATTTTATGATTGTGTTAAGTAACAGTTAGCTTATCAATAACTAATGTATTCTGCATTCATGGCTGCAGTGCTGTGTCACTGCCAGAAAGCAGCGGGAAAAGAAATAATTGAAGACTGAAAAAAGATAATCACAGATGGGTTCAGTGATATACAGTAGAACGGGGTCAAAGTTTAGCTGGTTAGTCTAAAAACCCAGTTTTTTTCTCTAATCCTTTTTTTTCTTGCTGTATCAATATGTCTTTGAATTGGTGTCAGAAATGACGAGCAATCCGTGGAATGTTTTCTCTTCTTCCGTGTGTTTGCAGGTGGTGAATCCTTAATGAGTTCAGTGGCTCTCAGGATTGCAATGGGAAGCTGGTGGCTGTTTACCCTCATTGTCTGTTCATCCTACACAGCCAACCTAGCAGCCTACCTCACCGTAACCCGCATGGACAACGCTGTTCGGTGAGCTTACTAGTCCAGCTCTGTATCGAAGTGGCAGAACTCTACACATCTGCAAATGCTTGTCCATGCATTCTTGTAAACCCTGATTCATCACGCTGTTGTCAACATGGTGTGTCATAGAGCCTTATTAAAGCTGTCCCATCACTAAATGTAGCTCTGGGTTAGGATATCACGTCACTGGATTGCCATCATTAGCATCAGATTAGGGCCTGTCATTCAGAAAAGCAGTCATTAGTCTGTCGGTCAGTGTTTACCTTATGTAAATGGCTCAAAATGCACTGTACCGTTTCAGCAAAGTTCAACGCTGGGTTTACAGGGTATGTGGGGTTAGAAAGTATCTACAAGTTTATGTGGGATAGAGAACACGAAAATGTCTGTATCCTTCATTATTACTGTACATGGCTGCAGTCTTGTGTCACTTGCCAAAAAGCAGCAGTAAGCAAGATAATGGAGGATGAAGTTAGATGAAATCACAGAGGGGTTCAGTGATATAGACAAGGGGTCAACGATTAGCTGGTTAGCATGAGGCATTTAGCCAAACTCTGTACAGAAAAGCATGTTTTTCCATTAACAGCCATTCAAAGCCATATGTTCTGACTGAAGGTTTGAATAAACTATACAACTATCAAAATCTGAACAGATTTTAAAACACTAGGCATCATTCACTTGCCGACTTTGTAAATGTTTACAGACGCTCTGTAGTTTCATTTTATTTTTACCATTGCATAATAACAGTTCTGCTGTCACTATAGAAAATTTACTATTTAGTCATTTGAAGGGGAAATTAATAGTTAATACTGACACAGTGTGGCAGAAGTAGTCAGTGCAAACCCCATTCAACTCTACATTTTCGAGGAAGTCTAAAATTGAAAGTAGAAACTTTGTGAGTCAGATAAATACTTCAAATTTCTTCAAATTAAATCTGAAATCCCAGCATGTCGGCTGTCTCTTAGAGACCACGTTGGCCCTTCATTTCCCAGCGGGGAGCTCACAGTCCCTGACATTCTCCATAAATTCTGCGAAAGGTCGCCTCATATTAAAATCCTTTCTCTTTTTTTCCCTTTGTGTAGACGCCAGAACCTTTTCTTCTCCTTTGATGTTTTTTAGGTGTTTGGTCAACTCAGGCTACTCCCACGTCAGAGAAATCTCATGCACTTGTTGTTAGAAACACACAGGTCTTTTTTTATATTTAAATATACTATATGTATATATACACACTGATGTCAGATGTCAGATAGCACAAACAACGCAGCACAAAAGAACTGCAGTGATTCTTTTCTTCGTCCCTCACTACAGATGAATAATTGCATTTTCACAGCAGAGATAAATGGGTAGCACTTTATTTTACAGACCTGATCCCCATGTACATACTATGTACTTATTATAGTAATTACAATAACTATGTAATAACTAGGTACTAGCCCTGAACCTACCCCTAAACCAAACCCTACCCCATGTAGTTACCTTGTATTACCAGAACTTTCTAAGATAAATACAATGTAAGTACACTATAAGTACATGTAAGTACACGTACTGTAATATAAAGTGCATTCTGCTTTAAACCTCCCTCTTATTTGACTATGCGAGTTGTTTTATATGAACAAGTAATGCCCTACCTGATGTGCAAATAGTTTCCTTCTGCCTCTGTAAATGTTATCTGCTTGATCATGGAATTCTGCCTTCTCAGCTCAGCTGAAAACCCAAGACTGGAGAAGCTTATTGCATTCTGTCCCTCTGAATTCTGACTTTATATTCCTAACGGACCTGTTAGTTCACACCTTTGCCCAAAGGTTCAGCTTTGGAACGTTAATGGAGAATTTGGTGCTGTCACATTTCTTATTCAGCTCTCTCTCTCTCTCTCTCTCTCTCTCTCTCACTCTCTGTGTGTGTGTGTGTGTGTGTGTGTGTGTGGGCCTCTGGGGGATTATTTCTTCAGTCTCTCAGTGGCAGCATCCACAGCTGCTATGCTTGTGCTAATCACCTTGTTTAACTGTTATTAAAATCAGGCAGCCCTGCTGGTGCATGATACGCTATCGTTGGCACGCTGGGATCCCATTGGGAGTCTTTCATATCTCTCACCAGCCTTAGATGTAAAATGGGATTCAAGCTTGACAAATGTTGTGTTCAGTCCCGAGGTTCCCAAATGAGCTATGATTGGCCGATGGAAAGGCTGCTGATTGGCCAGTTAGTTGACTTGCCATCCAAAGAGCTGTGTTGATTTGTATGCTATAAAAAAACACTGGATCTGTTATTTTGTGTATAAAATGGTCTACTGTTTTGCACTGAGTTTGTTAATTGTTTGTAAACTATTGTTGGAGCATTTAGTGACCCTTTCAATTTGCATGATTTATGAAGCAGTTACTTTTTTTGGGGGGGGGGGGGGGGGTGCAGGGGGGCTTCAGAACAGAAAATTAAGCCTGAGTATGGTTTAATACATCACCATGTTTCTTTGCTAAGTTGGATGTAGCGCATCTAGAACATTCTAATACAAAACAAAAACAAGATAATGGATCACATCCAGATCTATTTCCCCATTACGACTAATAATACTTTTATAGAGCACCTCTGTTGATTTGTACTGCAAAGGCAGGCTGAAAGAAACTCGATTGGAGGACTGGAGTTTGTACTTACCCGCTAGGTACCCTGGGAAATCGCATTGCATGTTTATGACTGTCAGTCAGTTAAATATTTTACATAATATTCTGATTAATTGATCAAATTCATTGCAAATTGAAGCTTGCAGATCAATATCTGCTTAAAAAAATCTAATTAAAATCATTTAAACGGATACTTGATATTTATTTTTACAATGTTAATTTAGAAATGTATAGTTTTTTTGTGATTTATTATATATTGTAGTTTTATTGCAGTTATATATGTGTAGCTCTAACTTTATTTCCTCAGTAAAACAATATTAAAAGTATATTCAGTTGATAAAAAAATAGCGTTTTCAGCGTCTCTCACAGTGAGCACATTTTAACTTCAGTATGTCAAGTTAAAAACACTTCAGTGACTGAAAACACATACAGTGACCCCAGCATTCATTCTGTTTCATTCAGTCGCATGCCGTCTAGTCGTTTTTGAATGCAAGAACACATTCTGTGTTAACAGCTCATTACTCATTCTTTGCTGCCTGTTCTCAATAAGTGTGGTTTGGTGAAGTGTGTTGTCTATAAAAGCATGCAGATCACAGGTCATAATTAAATTCATGTTATTACACATTACACATAACACATTATTTATTTTTTTAGAAGTAATTGTAAGTTTCACTCCATTAAGACATCAAGTTGATAGGTGCGGTGGTCATTAAGTACAACTTTATAAATTACTTTTCCTTTTTTTGCAAATTATAGAACAATAGAGTATGTTACCTCACACAGTACATGCTATCGCTATAATTTTCACTGCAGGCTGACTATAAACTTCATTCTGTTTGCTGTAGCATTTGGACCAATCAGACACACAATTATTTGTTATATTTAACAAATAATATTTAACGCCACCTCATCTAACCAAAAGTTCTATGGACCCTTCCCCCGAAATTCAACTATCACCTTTAAAAAAGGCAGAACAGGCCTCTGGTTCCATAGCAGTCAAAAACACACTATCTGATAATGCTATAGTCTATATTATTTATTGATATCTATGTAACTTATTAGTGGTCGAAGAATCATTACTTGTTTGTATATCAACTTCTGATCCAATTACATATGTAAATTATCAGGCTTTCACACAAAGGGTTGTAAAACTCCCCAATATTTCCAAACTCCCACTTGGAATTTCAGCTTTTCTCATTAGAGAAGCCCATCTTGGGAGGCATGCACCCTCTCAGACCCTTGAAGGCCTCACATCATTGGCCCGCCTTCAGTCTGTGGTTTAATATAAGTTAAAGACCCTGTTATATATGGCGCTTATGGCTTTACTCAGGTGGTTAACTAACTCTTTTCATAGTTTCATTCTCTGGTTTTCCTGATGGTATCATCCATCAAATCCCATTTGCCCTTTGCCCTGTATGAGTGATTGTATGTTTGTTTGTTCGTTTGTTAGACTAGTTGCTTTGCTTATTTGTTTTGTTTATTTGATTATTTGATTTATTATATATTTTTTAAGATTTTTTGATTCAGAAGAACAGCATCTGCTTGAATAGAATAGAAATAGCATTTTTTTATAACATAAATGTATTTACTTAATTGAATGTGCTCTTTCTGAATACATATTAATTTCTTTCAAAGGAAATCTTTGAACTTTTTTTTTTTCAAATGTTAAATCTTGAATGAAAGCAATAAACTGCTTTGCCGCAGCTTTCAAAATAAATTTTTAATTTCAGAACTGCAAAATTTTTCGGGAAATTAAAAACTTTACAAAAGCTGTTCGGCAGGGTTTGGAGTATGGCTACATCATAAATACAATGAGATGATATCATGCCTAGCATATTTCCATAGTTTTTCTCCTCCCGCTGTGGTATACTGTATCACTATAATTAAACTGATTAATTGTTCTGATTTCATCTTCTCAAGATTAACAATCTGACTCATTGAATCTACAAATAATTGTCCTGTTAAAAAGCCTTGTCAAGGGTGACGGAGGGTGCTTATCTCAACATGAAATCACTCCCCACTAAAACCAGAGCGAGAACTCACACAGTGTCATTACACAAACATGGACTGCATGACATCAGAAGTTGCAGATGGAAGGCAGCAGCTGTGAGCGGCAAAATAATTTAGAAGTGTATTTTGTCAGGGGGTATTATTTTCCTCCAAATAATTCAAATAATTTATGAATACATTGTGTATATACATTCATTCATTATTTGTGGAAGTTTTAGTGCTGTTATGTCTAGTCTGCCTTTTCATTAGGGATTGATTGCTGCATGAGCACATTCATTGTCATAATCTGCGGTAGAGAGTATTGTTGCCCATTAGTCTGGCTTCTAACTTTCCTGTACTTTTGCACTTTTTCACCATGCAAAAGAAAATCCAGTGAATTTTTATTTTAGACCCTTTTGGAGTCTACATTCAGTGTGGGGACAGCGATTTCTGTGTTATAATCAGGCCACAGCCATCTAAACTGAAAACCCATTTTAAAACCATTTTCACCCTACCAATTGCTACATTTTCACTACAGTTTAAATTTATTAAAGCGTTTCACAATATCTTAATTAACAAAGCAGCTTTCCAGCTCATACGTTTAATCACTTTAATAGAAAACATGCATACATACTACATGCATATAAAGCAGGTGAGCAGATGTAAACCAGCCAAATATTTTCATGCTGTTGGATTGGTACAGAGTCAGTTCAAGCAGTAATGGTAGTGTAAGATAAGGGACTTTCATTAACCCCAAATTACTCTTTTGAAATGAAGCATATCAGTAGCTCGACCTAACACCTCTGTGGTTCATGAGTGCATTTGAGAGGAATAGTGTCATCAAGAGGTGAACGTTTTAATCAATTTAATTTAATGTTTTTATTTTATTTCAGAGAAGACAGAGCAAATGTTAAATGTATAAATATTTCAGATATTTTTTTTAATGAACTGTCTCCATAGCAAGTAATGGTATTCTATAGGACATCAACACCAGTGCTAAACATGAACATTTGCTAATTGTTTAGATTTGATTAGAATTGATAACTCTAAGCATATTATATGTTAATGAGCTAAATTTCCATTCTTCCACACGTTGTAGTCATGTCTGTTTTTAATTTAATAATGTGGACTTTAAATAATATGTGGCTTGTAAATCTTTTATTGCTTTTCTTCTGAATCCAGAACATTTCAAGACCTTTCCAAGCAGACAGAGCTGAGATACGGAACTGTGAGAGACTCTGCTGTGTTCGAGTATTTCAGGGTAAAGGGCACGAACCCCTTGGAGCAAGACAGCACTTTCGCAGAGCTGTGGAGAACTATCAATAAAAATCAGGGACAGGACAACTCTGTGACCTCTCCTGCTGAAGGCATCCGCAAGGTATCAGACACAGTCCTGTTACTTACAGATGAGTTGGGCAGAGGAGATCCAAGAGTCCACATTTGTAGTGTAATCCAAGGGTTTTCAAACTTTATGATTCTATGGACCTTTAAATATCATGGAGTCTATTTATTTATATACATTATCTATACTGTTTATTTTTACATTTATATTGTTGCAAAAAAAAAAGAAAGAAATGTAGTTCAAATACATTGTTCTTTTGAACTTCCTGTTCATCAAAGAATAAAAAAAAAAAAGAAAATCTTAAAGAATTAAGAAATGCAACAAATCATCATATTAGAATGATTACTGAAAGATTCTGAAAGGCTGCTGAAAATTCAGCTTTTCCATCACAGGAATAAATTTGCATTTTAAAATATATTAAAGTAGAAATCTTTCAATTGTAATAATATTTTACAGTGTTAGTGGTTTTATGGTAGCCGAGAGAGCTCAATACGCTGCAACTTCAGAAAACACATGATGAATAGAAAAAGCACCAGTAAATCAAGAAAACCTCTTCCTCAGTTTGATAGCAGGTGCTGCAAATGCTCACAACACAAACAAATAAAGAAACACACTGCATATTCTCACAATAAAACTAAATAAAGGATTTTATTTGCAGTTTGTTTCTTTGTTTGGTTGTGTTGTGAGTATTTGCAGCAAGTGTGTTGTCAAATTGATGACGTTTTTTTCCTAATCTGCAGGTATTTTTTCTGTTTGCGGCACGTTGAGCTCTCTCGGCCACCATAGTTTTAAGCATAGTTTGCTTAAATAAATACAGCCTAGGTGAGCATAAGAGACTTTCAAAAACATTTTAAAAATCTTACTGATCCCAGACATTTTAACTGGAATCTATCATTTCAGTGATAAAATTTGGTAAAATTGGCAAATTTGGTTTTCCTACTTTAAAAAAAAATAGGTATATCAGTAGATTCATACTGTATATAGTCAGATTCTCAACATTTTTATTAACAAAGTTCCAAAGCTTTTAGGCACATTAAAAAAAAACTAAACATCTATGTTATGAGTTAACAATGTTAACAGTGATAGATCAAACAGTAAATCTAGTCCTTTAAACAATTAATTTGATAAAACCAGTGGGTTTTTCAAATTGGCCAACTAAACTGACCCAGTGAAAATTGCAGTCCTACATATATGTTGAGTTATTGTATATACCTGCTTAGACATCACCTCAAACAAAGAAGAAGAGGAGCTATTATGAAACTGACTCATTTCAAAACCTCAAACTCTCTCAGTTCAGCACCAGTCCTGTTAATCAGAGTCGAGAGCTGTCCGTGGTGCTGAATTTCTTCTGTGTAGTGATTTGTGAGAGCTGTCCGTGGTGCTGGTAAAAGCTTTTCTGTGAACCACTATGTGCATGATGCTGGCTGGCTATTGTTGGCTCTTTGTAAACCAAAGCATGTCTCACAGAACACAAAAAGAGCCCACCAGTAAATTTCAGTCTGTTCAGGGTTACAACAGGACATTTCTGACATCTTGCATCATTAAAGAGAGAAAAGGAAATGTAGCATGCAAGTCTGACAGTCAAATATTCATGGCTCAGGCAATGTAATATACATCCATATTGTGCAGTCATAAAAATTATTCATATGCCGCTGAGTGCATTCATGTATCTTTTGATTGTTTGGTAAAACTTTCTAAGTTACTTTGTATACAAACTGTTGCTGATGCCTAGAGAATCTTTAAGAAACTTGATATCCACATCAAACCCTTTTATAAAACTTCAAAAATTGCAGCTATTCAATTTCACAGCTTGTCTTATTGTCATATATCTAATGACATGCTTTTTGCAGGAGACATCACCAATACCATGAATCTCTTTATGAGAGGTTTTTCAGCCCAGTTACATAACTGGCTATTAAGCTAACAATTCAGCAGGCTCAGAATTGATTTCTTAAGCAGAATAATTAAAAGAGATAAGACACAGAGAAATTGAGGCCTGTACGATTGCACCCACGCACTTTGGATGGTGTTGAATAATGCTATTGTCAGTCCATCCATGCTGAAGAGTATAACTGCCAGTAATTGGCCAAAAGATTTACATATATATATATGAGTGTTTCTTCAACTATGGCCACTTTTGTCCCTGTGGACTGGAAATAAATTAACTTACAGCAAACATTTCACACCCTCACTAGTTTAATGTGTTTGGTAACAATGTCCAGTAGTGTATGGACATTTGTCACAGGAGAATTTTGTCATTTTTATATTTTTTCCCCATCCAAAAATCATGAACATTTTATGTTGTAGGAATGAGGCCATAACCTATGGACATTTTCAGGATAGAATTGTAATATATATATATATATATATATATATATATATATATATATATATATATATATATATATATATATATATATATATATATATTATATATATATATTTACAAGAATTGGAATAAGATGTAGGGTAGTATTAAGTAACAGTTTTTGCTGCTTAATATTTTGTGTAAACCAAGATACAATGCACTTCAAAAGTTTGTGGAAAGAAAAAAGCAAGAAAATTTTACATGCATTAAATCAGTGATCCTCAAATCTGACTCGCGAGATCCAGTTTCCTGCAGAGTTTAGCTCCGACTCTAATTAAATACACCTGCCTGTGATTTTCTAATGATCTTGAAGACACTGATTAGCAAACTCATGCTTGTTTGATTAGGGTTAGAGCTAAACTTCGCAGGAAAGTGGATCTCGCGAGCCAGATTTGAGGATCACTGCATTAAATTGATCAAAAGTGAAAGTACATTTATGTTACAAAATATTTCTATTTGAAATAAATATTCTTTTGAAATTTCTACTCATCAAACAATCCCCCCAAAAATTATCATTGATACCACAATAAATTAACCAGCAAAAACTGTTTCCATCATTGATGAGAATAATAAGAACCATTATTGGGTCTTAATTATTAATAATAAATGATGCTAACTAAGAACCAATCAGCATGTTAGAATGATTTCTGAAGGATCATGTCACACTGAAGACTGGAGTAATGGCTGCTGAAAATGTATCTTTGTCATCAGAAGAATAAATTACATTTTAAAATATATTATTCCATTGTATACCTTATATCAATGCTTTTGCTATGTTGAGAGTATCCTAGTAATGGATGTACACTTGAAAGGCAAACTGTAAATATAATTTCAGGCAGTGATGGATATTTGTAGTACTTTACAAAGAGATAGGGAAAATTTGATGTTTATAAAAGCCAGGAGACGGTAGCTTCTTTGTCATTTCTTCTTTGCTCCCTTTATTTTCGTTTGTACTTTTCATATAAAAGTCTGTCATAAATGTGTGGCTGTGATAGAGCCTGAGTTTAAAAGAAACAGAAAGGAAAGCGGACACTTGTGCTGCTTTATTTAGTGTGATGGGGGAGAGAAAGCCATTTTCCCAAGAGAGAGAGAGAAAGCTAAATCTCTTGAAAAAGAAAGCGGGGGAGCCTAGTTTCCAGAAAAGAAACAAGTTCAAAGCCATCTCATGACTTTCAGTGAAATATAAACCTTTTTCATTTTGAATGATTTCTGTGACCTGTCTGACAAGAACCGAGTGACTGAAAGGAGAACCTCTCCATCTCAAGATACGAGATACGTTACTATTATCAAAAACACAAAACCCTGCTGTGATGTTCAGCCATACATGGACAAATTAAACACTGAACCTTGTGTGTGCATATGTGTGGTTTCTGTCAGGTGAAACGGGATCCATACGCCTTCCTGTGGGACATGGCGGTGTTAGAGTATGCCGCTTTGACAGATGATGATTGTGCGCTGGTGGTCACAGGAAACAGCATGAGCAGCAAAGGATACGGCCTGGCTCTGCAGCATGGCAGTCCCTACAGAGATCTCTTCTCGCAGAAGTGAGCACTTCCTTTCAGACTGTATATATGCAATATGATTAGAAAGAACGATGCAAGTCGTTAGACTGGCTAAAGGATAGACACCATCATTTCAATCATTTTAAGTCAATATCAAGCTCCAAAACTTCGCAAACATCACAATGCATGACTATGGTGGATTGTTTCCCTTTTTCTTTCATCATCTGTCCTTTCTCTCATTTACATTACATTTATTTCCTTGGTTGACGCAGTCTTGCCGGAGAACTTATGAATCGTGTTGAATCACCAGTGTCTCCTCCTCTGTGCATTTATTTTCATTCCCACCCATCCTTTCTTCTCTCCGCTGGCTTTAAAGCACCTCACCCTGCAGCCCTTCATTTGTTTGACTATAATTTGCATTCATATTTTCAGCTCTTACCGATGCTCTGCTCACATACTAATTATCTTTAGGAAGGTAAGCTCGCCGGCAATTAATAATTCACATATCTGGAACATCAGGGCCTCGGAAAGTATTTTCATAAAGGATCCTCTACAATCGCCTGCCAGTCTGTTATGGTCAATAAGAATCAAACGCGTTTTAAATTAATACCCAGGACAATTGCAGTGGAACAGATTTTATTTTTCAACCTTTGACATTTTCTTTTCTATCATAAGTTATTGACTTTTTATCTGGATTCTTTACAAATACATCCACAATCTGAACGTCTGTTGCATTGAAGTAAATAACTATGAAAAAACCTTTGCCAATGAATAAAGAGAAAACAAATTAATAAGACTCAGTACAAGACCAAATGTTCATTGCCACTGCTGAAGTGTTTTTTTATTATTATTATTATTCAGTGTTTTGGAAAGTTTAAGACTTTTTGAGGACCTTTTATCTCTGACTTTTAGTTGAGGAGATAATTGCCTCAATTTTTACATATTAGTGTTATGTTTCCATTGTTTGCTTCTTGGTCATGTTCCTTGATCAATTAATGTAATACAGGTTGGGTGAAATAATGTGTCCAGACAACAGCAAAGTGAGAGCAAACCTCAACTTTCACCTTGAAGACCCTGTTTCCCACAAAAACAGACTACAGAGAATTTCACAAAGCCAGCATCCAGGAAAGAGCTGCAATTGCTTAAACTTTAATCACAGAAATGAATACTTAAAGGCTAAAAAAAAAATGGTGTCATGATCTTTGGAGAGTTGGAGAACCAAGATGAACTTCAAAATCTGCCCTGGCTTTTTCAATGTCCTGACCTATTAACAAACTATTGTGGCCAGTTTTATAGAGAAGAATAAGAATTCAGATTCCAACTTCTCTAAAACAACTGGCAGATGTTTTTATAGGCATCATTCAGCCGGAGACTGTATGAATCTACTAAGAAGGTTGGAAGCTATATTAAAGGCAAATGGAGGTAAAACACCTTCATACAGAACCAAAATTCCCAGGTTTTCATATTATTCTGTCCAACCCCTATATTTGCCTCATTCATATTTTCAGTTCACTCTCTGCGTCCAGCAATGGAACAGGCAAAAATAATATTTTCAGAAAGTGAAAAGAAAATCAATGAAATGACAGATGACATTTGTGTCTCAGTTCTCATAGCAGTCCATTTTCCTTTCATTTCAGGATCCTTGACCTGCAGGAGAAAGGAGACATTGACATCCTAAAGCAGAAGTGGTGGCCACGGAAAGGTCGCTGTGACCTGGACAAGCATGCAGAGCCCCAGACAGAGGGCCGTGCCCTGAGACTGCACAGCTTCGCTGGGGTCTTCTGCATACTAGCGGCAGGGCTGCTTCTGGCCTGCCTGGTAGCCGCTCTGGAGTCATGGTGGAATGGGCCACGCTGCCAGCGGGCACAGCCCAAAGAGGTGACCCCACAGGCGGCCAAACTACGGCCGACACCCGCCCACCGCACCCAGGACTGTACAGCCACTGCCACACTCTACTTTATGGATCCAGACGCCACTGACGCAAACCCCGATTTAGTCGAGCTCCAGTACACCCAGCTATAGGTGTGACCATAAAGAACTTACTGCCTCCAATTTGCTGAAGTGTTGCCAAAGAGAAGGCAAGAGGGAAGGGTGAAGGGGGAGGGAGTCACTCAAGAAAAGCACAAGATCACCTAAAAAAAATCTGATCAATTCTTTGATTATTTAAAGGGTAGTTCATCCAAAAATGAAAAGGTCATCATTTACTCACCCTTGTTTCAAACCTGTATGACTTTTTTTTTCTTCTGTGAAACATAAAATATATTATTAATAATATATTTATTTATCAAATTTTCAATATTTTTTTTTTTCTGTGGTGATGAATTTCTGATATTTTGATCAATGAGTTCACTTAAACTCCACCCTGCAATCTTCCATTTATCTGCCTTAGTTTTTGAGTGCAATATCCACATCTTGAAACCCAATCAACAACCAATGGTTAGAACAAAATCCCTACAATTATTTTTTTTCAGTAATCTGTTACACTTACTGTATATATACATAACAAATTGGGAGAAATGTTCTGCCTCTACAACTGTTTTGTTGTGACTTTTAGATGTTTTTGTCTAATATAAAGTTAATGGGATCCTGCTTTCAAGCTCAAACCAGACATAAAATTAGCATGAAATGAACCTATATGATCCAACCTCAAATGTCATGCCGTTTGAAGATTGATGTTAGTTTTCTAAGACCAGAAAACATTATTAAAACAGAAAACATTATTTTGCTGTTTTTAAAAAAAAAAAAAAAAACTTTTTTGTTCTTTTTGGAACTCGACAAATTTGGGACCCATTGGTTTTATAATGGCCACAAACAGCTAAAACATTCTTCTAAATATCTTATTTTGTGTTCCACAGAAGAAAGGAATTCATACGAGTTTGAAACCACAGAAAATGACCAGATAATTTTCTTATTTTGGATTTATTATACCCTTAATTGGAGCATTTGAATTCAAAAATGTTAAGCTCTATGTTATAGCCAACTATTACTATACTGTAATTCCATTCATTCAATTATGGTTTCAAAGTAGCTTTCTGCATACAAACATCCCCAATTTGCAATATCACTTACATTATCCTACTACTGCTAGGTTGTTAAGGGCAAAGGTTGTACCTGGATCCCTAAACTAAAGTGTGTGCAATGAGAAAGCCAGTGACTAATAGACTTATGTTCAAGTGTTCTGCAGTTACTCTTCCGTCCTTGTCTCCTCTCCTTCTCTCTTTTTCCTTTGGTGATATCTTGAGCCAAGGCAAGCACGTTGGCGAGAGCAATAGCTCATAAACCACATATTATAGTTCAGGAACGTTGATTGTCGATAACATAGTATTAAATTTTACAGACATTGTTGAATAATAATGATCAGACATCTGTTTTATGACTACCATTTGTCAACTGCTTGAACATTGACTGGATCTGAATTAACAGCACATAAAGAGATAAGATCTTTTACTAGCTTATATTGCTGACTATATTGCTTTCACCAACCAGCTCCTTGTTCTTGCTTTAAAGTGCTCAGTCTGCCATATGCCTGTACATTTGAGTGTTTCTTTTATGTATGGTCTTGTTTGGTTTATGATACACTGTAAGCAGGGAGTAACTGGAGCTCTGGCAAGCAATAAGAACCACACGATAACCAACTTTACACATTTTACGTTTTATATTCCTTTCTGTGTCTTCTTATTGCAATTATATGCCAATGTCCAGGCAGTCACAGGTTCTCTGTGGTCTCATACAGGACACTAAGGGCTGCACTCTGGAGATGGCGTCTGGGTCATTGGCATATAATGAAATTGCAACTGCTGCAGGATGCACACGGGACGTTTGGCCAGAGAGAGAAAGAGACTGGGAAGACACGCAGGCTTTTTACACAGGTCAGCTGAGACCTGAGCAGGGATACCTGTCATTGGGGTGAACAGGGCTTGATAATATAAAGGAGGACAAGCGTCCTCCTTTGAGCGCATTAGGAATCTAAATCAATCAGATTATATATGTGGATGTGGGTGATGCAGTAATTATGACTCACTCATGCATAGAGAACTAACTGATTACAGAGACCCAGGCAGAGTCAGAGACATTAATTCATCCATATTGTGTGGGTTAATAAGTTCTTTCTGTTTAGAGACTGAAAAGTGATGATTTTATTCATGGAATCTCATGGCCAAAAGAGCACTAACAGGAATCCCACTGTGTTCCTCTCCATTTCGCTCCACATACTCATCATATTCATCATCTGTTTGTCATCCATCAGATCACCCATTCATTGGCCACACTGATGTCCCAAAATATTGCAATCTGGAATCCAAAAGGAGACTGGCCTCCAGATGTGTTGTTTGTTACGGCTGTAAGTGCCCCAAATTTGGTGTATTTTAATGGCAAATTAATGCATTTTTAATTAGAGCCTTCAGACTTTCTACTACAGCTGCATGAGCTCTGCAGTAATTATATCTTCATTGATCTTATGACTCAGAAACAAAGTCTCATAATGTGACACCTCTAATTACCCATAAACGGTACATAACTGTAGATTATACAGCTGATTTGCTGGTATCGACCGTGCTAGAGACCTAAGACCTCTGCAATTGAGTTAAAAGACCAGGCCACCCAAAAGTGAAAATTCATTCACTCGCTCTCATGTCGTTTCCAAACATGTATGGCTTGCTTCCTTCAGCAAAACACAAAGGAAGATATTTTAAAGGATGTTTTTGTCCATATATTGAAAGTCAATGGGGTCCACAAACATCTTTTGTGTTCCATGTAATGCAGGTTTGCAACAACAGAGTGAAAGTAAGCAAATGATAACGGAATTTAATTTTGGGGTGAACTATCCCATTAAAATGAAAAGGATGCATTACCGAATTGACTGAATAAAACAGAGAAGAAGAGCAGTGATTAACAGAGTCTTGAATGTAACAGTTATCGGTGTTGAATGAATGCTTTACAGGATCAAGGTCATCCTCCTCTTTCTATTACGGAGGATGCATGGCATGGGAATTAAATGACTGTGTGGGAAAAATGTAAGCAGTTAGAAGCCTGTTAATGTTGGCTTGATTCTTTCATTAAGTGGCACGCCACGGCATCACTGGCGCATGACCGAAGCTATTTCACGGCAGTGCGTATCAAAGAATGAAGAAATACCCCTTCAAGACTCCTCTGAAATAAGCCAGACACACTGAAGCGCCAAAGCATGTGTTTGCAATTCAATTTATGGCCCATGTTTCCCTGCACTCACTCTCATTTGCATCGATTTCTCTTATTCCGTAACTTTTCTGATATTAAGCTTTTTTTCGGGGAGAAGAGATGAATTTAATTTGATTTTTATGAGATTATTCCGTGCTGTCAGTAGTACGTTGTGTAATTGGTATCATTAATCAGAGCTGATGTGATTGTTGGAGCCCCTGGTAAACACCTTCTGCTCTCTTCTGAAAGACTGCACGCACGTCCACGTTATTTTCATTCACATCTGTTCTTGCTCCACTGCTCGTCTGCTTTTTATTTCTCGCTTATTCTTTCTTTCTTGCCTTTTTCCACCCCACAAATCAATTCCCACCCTTTCATCTTCCCCTCGCCTTCGACTCTGTCTCAATCTCCCTGTTTCTTTGTCATTGCCAGGACAAAGAGGTGAATCTGGAGCAGGTTCACCAGCGTTTGAGTGGGCTGATGGAGGACGATCTGGCACACAAGCAGCTGCCGGGTCAGTCTCTGGAGATCTCTGCCCTGGACATGGGCAGCATGCGGCCACAGCAGAGCTCCCAGGAAGCCATGAGAGATTTCCTCCCTGGGGGCCTGTCCGTGACTTCCTTCCTCCAGGAGGGTCCTGGGGTCGGCCGCGTGCCCGGACGGAGCCTCCCCCTCCCTCTCAGCAGTTCCACTCTGCCACCCTCCATGCGCTGCAAACACCGGGCACCCAACGGAGGCCTTTTCCGCCAGAGCCCCGTAAAGACACCTATGCCCATCTCTTACCAGGCAGTGCCCAGGGGACCCATGCCAGAAGCCATTGATCCAAGCCATGGGACCTCTATTTGAGCCGATCGGTCTGAGCATTCTAAAGATTGCCAGCCAGCCAATCACAAAAAAAACAAGTTTGGACCAGGTCTGGTTGCATTTATACAATTACTTACATACAGAAACAGATATGGAGAGCTCTTTTTTCAGTACAGATACATACGACTGTGAAACGCTGACTTTCCTTGCCTGTACATATTTGTATATAATGAGAGACAGCAGTGAAGTCAAAGTGTATTTTGAATATTCATGATTTTTTTGAAGTTGAGTTTAAAAGAAATAATTACCTACAACACAGACTGTTTGAATGGCTTTGTAAATTTTGTTCTAAAATAAAAATTATAATTCCTTGTGAATGTTTTCTAAGTGCCACGGTTAAAGATTTTCATTTGAAGTTGAAGAGATGGGGGGAAAACAACTAAGGAGAAAATCTGTTAATCTTTTGATCACATAATTTTTTTTTGTTTGTTTGTATAATTTAAAAAAAAAACGTTAAAGAGAAATTAATCAGAGAAACTGCAGGTTTGTGGAGGCATTGCTCACGTAAGGTTTGATCCCAAGGTAGCAGCTCTTCATCATATAATCTCAGTGTTTATGGAGGCTGAAGCAGTCTAAAGCCTCTGACAGCCATGTGTGTGCAAAATCATCTGTAGACTAGTACAGCATATGAGACACTTGACTTTAATATCAAATACGCTCTAAAAGGGAGACGTTTGTTCAGTATATGTACCTGAAATTCTGCATACTCATATGTAATGGCTACATTTGAGTCTTTTTATAGTGTACACTAAACAGAGAGAAATATAAATATAACAATATTAACCATGTTGCTTCTCTTTACTAGAAATTTTTAAAAAATAAAAAATATTTCTTTATCCTTTTGCTGAAACCAATAGTGATTTTAAAATGTTGAAGGAAAATCACCATGGTGTTTGAGATTATTTTGGTTAAAAATAAACTCTTTTGTACCAAATCTTTTACCCACTTAGTGTTTGTTGGTATGATTATCTTTTTTAAAAATTGAAATAAGGTTAAATTCAACTCAATGAATTCAACTCACAACTACATTAATACAGGTTAATTTACAAATACATGCTCATTAATATTTTTTTGTGACGGCATAGCTATTGTTCATTTATAAAATTTGAAATGTTGAAGGTATTCAAAGGTTTGGGGTCAGTACTTAAAAAAAAGGATCTAAAAAACAATTTAGCAGCACAACTCTTTTTAACATTAACAATAATAAAAAAGGTTTCTTGAGCATCAGTTCAGCATATTTAAATGATTTCTGAAGGATCAGTTGACACTAAAGTCTGGAGTAATGGCTGCTGAAAATTCAACTTTGCCATCACAGGAATAAATTACTTATAAAATATATAAAAAATAAAAATATTATTTTAAATTACAATAATATCTCACAAGTAAATTATTTATAATGATCAAATAAATTCAGCCTTGCTGAGCATTAGACTTCTTTCAAATCATTAAACAATTTTAGCGACCCCACACTTTTGAACAGCAGTGTATGAAGAAATTAGCATGAACTAAAAATTAATTTTTGATATCCAATGCCTAATAGACAGATTGATTGATAAAGAGTGATATATTTGTACTAGAGTGCAGTTCTTCACTGTCAATCAAACAAATGTTTCACCTGTTTCATTAAGACTGTATCCAAAAGATGAAGTGATGTCTTGCAGTTTTTTGCAGTGCCTACAGGCTTCATCTTCAAAATAATGTTCCATCTGCCTCAAATACTTATAATGATCAACAACTGACATTACCCTGCAGAGAAAATCAATGGAAGCATTAATTATACAGCATGTTTTCAGATGAACTCGACATGACTATTGATTTTCAGAATCCTCTTAGTGTGTGCTTAGTCAAAACCAAGTCTTGCTTCTTATTTCCACTAATGAACATAAACACAAACACAGCTAAGAATTATTGTTACACAACACAACACATACTACAAATTTTAAATCTGTCTAGCAATGAGGATGAGTGTGTACGATTTTCTGGAAGACTTTAAAGAGTTTAATACAATGGATCATTTTGTTTGTGGTTTCACTCACATATTTGTCCATGTCTGGGTGATCCTTTTCATCTCAGGCTTTCATTAAACCATTAAAGGATGTATTGAATTCAGAGTCCAAGCTCCCATGAAATGCTAAATGCCCTGAATACAGAATGCAGACTACATTTCTATGCTATGCATAATTTGTGGAAAGATGCAGTTTCACAGCATGTTCAGAAATGTTGGCTCAACTTCTAGCTTAATATGATCCAAAAAATCGAAACCTGTCATTTTTACATTTGATCAAAAGGCCTCATCTGACTGGCATTGCTAAAATCATGTTAATATTGCCGCTCACTGCAGATCAATGTATTAATGTGAGTAAAACATGGAGAATTTGTGATGTGAACTATAATGAACAGACTTTCAATCAACTGGTTTCACCATTCATTCAAGGCTTGTTTTTACATGTCTTGTGATTTCCAAGGCTTGTTCATCAATCAATTACAAATCATTTGCAATGATATAAGGGATGCAAAAATTCTCAACCAATATCAACAGCCTATTAATCGTAATGACACCTGATAATGACAATCGCTGATTATTTATAATGACACATACTGATAGTTCGATTTTCTTAAGGAAAAAAACTCTCCCAACTAATGCTCTGTAAGCTATACAGATAACCTTTCACATGGTACATCAATATTAGAGGTTCTAATTAACAACAGAGCCCAAACTATTATATTCAAATTCAAATATGTATATATAGCATACTTAATTTCTATGATAATGCATGCCATATTGAATATGCTAAACTGTGTCTTACGATATACAAACACAAATGTGATGGGTGATAAATAGTAGTTAATTTCTATCATTTGAGGAAGGTTAAAAATACATAAGACATGGGTGGATGATAAACATGAACAAAAAGACAGTTCAAGCCAACTGTTTCGAATGCAAATGTCAATCATATTTGATTTCCACAAATTCTGAGTATGGGTCACCATACTTGGCTGTATGTCATGTCACTTTCACTTTCATTTCTCAATTGAATGATGCAAGCTTTGGGGCCAGGGCTAAATGGTGAATAGAAGGTAATTGCTCTGAAGATGCTTTCCAACTGAGAATGCCTTTGCATTATTAATACGTTCATAAAAAGACTGCAGATGTTTTATTAATATCCTATTTTTCTGGCAAAAAAAGATTGACACTTTTGTGGTCTGGGGAAAAAAAAATCTTTCCCAGTAATTTCATAAGCAGTGTGGCTCTGATAGTCAAAACCGTAATTCTTAATTATAGGAGGAAAATATGAAAACAACACAGCAGCCAAAGATGATACTGATTCTTCATAGAGCCTCACTGATATGAGGCCATTAGTCATATAAATGAGTGCAGGAAAAGCTCCAGAAATTGGCGGGAACACAGAGCTCCCTTCACAGCACAACAAATCATTCAAGATTCCATAGTGATACAGACACAGCGTGACTTCTCGAAAAACATCCAGCCAACACAAAAGGATAAAACAAAACCCCACATCACTACACATTTCATGATGGAAAAATATTTTACACCTAATTTTGGCAAACCTCAGACTTCCGCCCGTCACACAGCGGGCTTCAGTAGTGCAGGCGGCAAATGACAAGCCCCTTGCCTTATCTACTGTAGCACACAAACTAGAACCCTAACCTTGAGAAGTCATTTTGCTAGATCAATATTTGCCAGACGGAGAGATTGAGAGGCAGGCGGAATACTGGGGCTTAGAAGAGATGGAGGGAATATCAATGCCCACAGGTGAGAGGTGGAGAAAGCAAGAAATATAGCAGCTGTCAGATCACATTTTTTTTAACTCCATCAAGTTTCAAGTGCCGCTGGAAAATCTTGCAAATGTGTAGTTTGTAAACCGCAAATGACTTTTTGAAGGCATTATTTAAAGCAGGTACACTGGTCAGCATGCAATTGATACACAGTCCACAAACACAATAAATAATACAGAAGTGTTTGTTATTTTATGAATGTAGGATGAAAAAAAAAAAGGTCTCCAGAGACTTGTGAAGTTTCTCAGCTTGTTTTTTATTTTATTTTATTTTTTTGGTCTAACACAACTATTCTTCACTAAACCAGGGATACTCCGTAGGCGGACTCTGGTCTGATTCTGACCGAAGGACAGTTAAATCTGGAAAGAGTGATTGTGTAAGCATATGTGAATTAAAGCTTAGTGTGAATGGCCTAACATACTAACTACTCGAGTCGTGTGTTAAAGTCATGCAAAAAGATTCATGCAAAAAAATGCGTGTTTGGCATTTGACAACCAATCAGATCAGCAAGGCATCATTGTGACAACACTGTCCAGTCCTAATGTAGACATTGACATATCTCATAATTTATGCTGCCAAGTGCTGTTAGTAAAATAAGTGTCGGAAAAGCTACAACTATAGCCTGTTCATGGCTGGATCAGTAGAAAGGAAGGCTGACAGTAAACCGTGCATTTAAATATGACTGGACAGACATTTGCATTTATTCTCCACAGCAAAAGCACCAAACCTTAATTTGCACCCGAGACAGTGGTAACATTAAGCACAACTATAATGAAAGCACATATATGTTGAGTTGAATTACCAAACAGAAGAGAGGTTATAAAGAAAAAAAAATATATATATCATTAAGTTTCAAGTCGTGTGGAGCTTGCAGTCCTTAAGATTGGGGTCATTCCTACAGTATTTTCCCAGGGTCCTATGTGGGAACATAATAAAAGTCAAGCAAACATCTTGATTGAAATTTTATAAATCTTAAACAGGATTCAGATAATTTGATTAAGTGTTACATTATGAGCACCAGCTCATGTGAGAGTAGAAGGAAATGATAGAGCAGATGAGAGTGCAAAGACTGAAAGAGTAAAGAGACATTGATATAAATATTAAATAATGTAGAGTAAGATTGAAATGAGTCCAGTTAAACAACAAATTATTAATTTATTAATACATTTTTCAAATTGTTAAATTCATTCTGAATAATTCTGAGGATTTTAAAGAAGTGTTTAAAATCAAACGGAAATACAGGTACTTGTATTTCCATGAGGTAAATAACTACAATCACAAGCATTGCAAATGGCATTTCTTAAAACGATGGAGAAATAAAGGTGTTGGTTTAAAGGTTGTCATGTTTAAGTATTTTGAGAGTGAACAAAAGGGTGCAGAAAATAACATAAACAATAGTTAAACAATCTCTAACAAAATACATTTTCCTATGGAGAAAACTGAAGTTTTTACTTCTAGGATCCAAGTGTTGCACACTTTCAAGGCTCACTGGAATACTCAATTCTGATTGGTCAGTTTCGCCAATCAGTAGTCTGGTATTTCAAATATTAACCATCATATGGCCATGCTGTATATTAAAAACAACGGCTCACACTGTATCAATCTCTTGTTTCATACAAATGCAACTGCAACCATCATGCTTCTTGCACATTCAAATCAGTGGCAGTGGCTTAATATAGTTTATTCTTAGTGATAAGTGTTTTTAAGCACTTACACAATCTTTCTGAATAACATAATTATATACCATACAATATAATCAAGCAATGCTAAAAATATGAACTATTGTTATTTTCTACAGCATTCTTACAAATGTATAGTGTAAGTCTGTGCAATTAGATCTAAAATAAATGCCTGAAAAACAAAAAACCTTATTGTGTGTTTCGGGGATTAAAATGTGTTTCTATATGCAGCTTCACTCCTTCAGGTCTTGTTGTAGATAAACAAATAGATCACTCAACTGCATCGTGTCTCTGGACCTCCCAGCATGAGTCCAAACGAATGAGACATGTCTTTCCTGCTGTGGCTCACGAGCTCAGAGATTTATTGAGGGTGATGAGTTTGCAGACAGCTGTTAGCCTGTACCTGTGCTGAACCGGATTAACCGTATGAAAAACAGCCACTCCCCATTCAATAAATTATCCATGAGAAACGCTGCATTGAGTTTGAGCAATGAAACTTTTATGCTCTGAAATGTGAAAGCCTTCTGAAAAACAAGACAGCGGCAGACACCTACAGAATTTCAGTTCTCTCTCTCTGTCTCACTCCATCAACATGTTGAAAGCATGCGATTAACTTTAAATAAACCCCATTTGCACTTTATAAGATAAATTAAACATTTCTTAGCAGAGAAGTTTTAGAATATGATTTGTTCTGACTGTGATTGATATTGCTTGCAGTAATCTGGTAACATATTGCAATGCTTTGGTTGTCTTATTGTGGAGTTGCAAAGACTGAATGAGAAAATTAAACACACACAAATCTCTCTATACATGTCAGTCCAGTCTAATAACAGCACATTTGGAGATTATTATTATTTTTTTAAAGATTATAGTTGTAAGATCTAGATGCAAATTAACGTAATGAAGAATTATCGTATAAATAAGGACTAATACAGGGTGAGATTACATGCTTTATCAAGCAACAGATTGTTAGCAATAGTAATAGCAATTTTAAAGCAGCTTTGTTAAAAAAAATCATATTTTCAGTGAAACTAAATGAAAAAAAATATCATTATAATAAATATGTATATTATTATATTATATTATTACATAAAAAAATACAAATCTAAATATATTTGTACATGCACCGGAATAAAAGTCTGATGTTTAAATGGAGTCAAATGCTTTTCACAATTAAATGAAAGGAGAAAAGCCTAATCTGAAACCAATTACAAGTGAAAACAATGTAGGAACATCTTTTTTACAATACTTACTTCGACTAAAATAAACTCTTCACTTGTTACTGGTTTTTATACAACGACCTGATGAAACAAGCAATAAATTAAATGACATAAAGCTAAATCATAAAGCAAATGTAGGGCATTTTTCAGTTTTGCAGGAATTAAGGCTGACACAATTGCACTTCTCAAGATTTCCAAAGCGTTAAAAAAATATTAAATAAACTGTATCTTTCCTTTGTCACTATTATAAGTACCACAGTAACAATCTCCCTATATGGGAAATTTATTCAAAGAAACAGATCAAACAAGCAGTAGACGCAGTAGCTTAGACAGGATTGTCAATAATGTTTCCAAAGTAAGGCTTAGCTAGGGGTTAACTATCATTGTTAGTCATTGTGCAGCATCAAACTGTCTCCAGAGAAACCTGGTGTGATATATTTAGGGTAATATCTGGCCCTGATTGCTCCACAGTTACAAAATCAGTCAGTCTGTGTCTTCTAGCTCCTTGTTTACATTTGAATCCATCTGTAGTCAAACATAAAAGGCAGACCTGAATAAAGCTTTACCTTTCTTTTAACCCTTTGATACTGAATTCCGACTCATTAGTTCTTATGTGTGGTTGTCTGCCTCTGTCTGTGAGATTAAAAGCACCACAGCTGTCTTGATGGGCTCTACAGTCTCTGAACTGGTGCTTCTGATTGCTTCATCTTCAGTTATCATCACACTGTCAGATCACCTTCACTGATTAACTGGCCCAGACCAACATTTCATAGTATTATGAATATTGAAATCAGTTGAAGCATCCAATTCAGCAGTTTATAACTACTTCACATTTTTGTAGAAGCCATGCTATATTATTTCAGGATTCTATGAAGAATAGAAAGTTCAAATGGAAGGCATATATTTGAAATAGAAAACTATTGTATTTCCTGTTGCTTTTGATCAATTTAATGCATCAATGTTGAATTTCTCCTTTCTTTCTTTCTTTCTTTCTTTCTTTCTTTCTTTCTTTCTTTCTTTCTTTCTTTCTTTAATCTTACTTCAAAGTTTTGAATGGCAGTGTATCACCTTTTCCACAAAAATATTAAGCAACGTTTTCAACATTGATAACCTTTAGCGATTGCAGCAGACTCTGAGCGTATCACTGGTCCAACCTCTCCACACTCCAAGAACTGCACTCATCCAGAGTGAGTAAAAGTCATTCTGGACCCTCACAGCCAGGCCACTTCCTCTTTGAACTGTTGCTGTCTGGATGGCACTACAGAGCATTGAGCGCCAACACCAACCCTACACCAAACCCTAACCCTCACAGGAAACTTTGGGCATTTTTACTTTCTCAAAAATACTCATTCTGTATGGTTAAAAACGTTTTGAAAAATGGGGACATGGGTAATGTCCTCATAAGTCACCCTCTCTTTGTAATACCTGTGTCATACCTATGGCATTACACAAAGTTGTGTCCTGATATGTCACAAAAACATGCTCACTATAACTATAACACATAACGCTTTGAAAGTTTATTTCGATATTATATTATTAATCTTTGTTAATTTATGTCATATCTCTCTATATGTCCTGTATAGCATGAAAGCATGATGTCTTTGTGTCTGACACATTCTCCAGCAGGCTCAGGGGGCATTCAACAAAGAGAGTGCTGGCACAGCGTCTCTCACACGCACACACACACGCACACACGCACGCGCACACACACACACACACACACACACACTCACACACACACACACACACACTGTCATACATCCCCGAAAGTTGCATCAGCACTTCGTTGACATGCAAGAGATGGCAACAAAGCAGAAGTAAGTCATTGTGATGTAGAATAAACCCTGCTGTCCCCTAAAACACAAAACTCTGAGTATTCTTGAAGTGCTCCAGGTCTCTGAACAGTCAGCACATAAAAAAAAAAAATACAGGGCAAAGATGTATCTCAGAGCAAAATAAACAAGCACTTTTAGTGACTTTTAGTCTTCCTCATTAAAAAAGATTAACAAATAAAGAATATCACTTTACTATAATATAAAATACAAAATGAGATGAAAACTCCTACTGGTCACTAAAATGTATTTAATGTAATTTACGTGACTGTCAAAAGTTTGGGAACTGAAGAATACCCAATTTATTGAGAATATTCTGAAACACAGTGGAATGAATTTAATGGTGTTCTAGTGTGAGTTTTCAGTGCAATGCCAGTACAACCCAGAAATGTTATTTTCCTGCCAGCCTCAGTTCACTGACCATCTAATGCATTTTGCAAAGAAAACTGGAAAGTATGTTGTCGATCTGATGAAATATTCATAAGATTTGCCAATGTTGTCCAGAAGAGAGACATCAAATCTTTGAAAGATATTCTTTAAAGTTTTGTCTGAAGTACTTAGTAGCAAATTAACTAGATATCCATGAGCCTTGTACACAAGCCTATATTATTATAGAAGAAGAGAAAGAAGTTTTTACAGATTCCAAATTAATATTGAGTTCTATGGAAGCATATGGGTAGCATTATTCAATTTGGGATGTAATATGCAAAATGACAATGCAATATGTAAAATGGCAATGCATTTCTGTATTTACATTTACATTTTCCAATACATTTGTGCAACGTTTGGTGCAAAATGAAAATGAAAATTAAATTACATAATTTTCATTTGCCATTTACTACACCAGTTTTTAAAATGTAAAATGAATATTAATTTTAAAGCTTTCTAAGTTGCAAAATTAAAATGAAAATGTATTACAGAAATGATTAGATATGTCTAACATGTTAAAGCAAAAACTGTGGCAAAATGATCATTTAAATGCTATTTTTCTTAATTGCATTAACACTCACAGTCAAGACACTTACGATTGCATTTTCATTCGGTGTCCCGCAATGAATGTAGCAAAATTCAATGTGCACATTGAAAATGCATTCCGAGCCGATCACGTGTCCCCGCCCTCGCGCCACGTCAATCATTGTGTGAACAAGGCGGGGCTTACAGAAGGTCAGAGACTCAAGTCTCAAGAAGAGGATTCAATCAAGTGAGACAACATGGACAAGAAGTTGCATCAGCACTTCGTTGACATGCAAGAGATGGCAACAAAGCAGAAGTAAGTCATTGTGATGTAGAATAAACCCTGCTGTCCCCTAAAACACAAAACTCTGAGTATTCTTGAAGTGCTCCAGGTCTCTGAACAGTCAGCACATAAAAAAAAAAAATACAGGGCAAAGATGTATCTCAGAGCAAAATAAACAAGCACTTTTAGTGACTTTTAGTCTTCCTCATTAAAAAAGATTAACAAATAAAGAATATCACTTTACTATAATATAAAATACAAAATGAGATGAAAACTCCTACTGGTCACTAAAATGTATTTAATGTAATTTACGTGACTGTCAAAAGTTTGGGAACTGAAGAATACCCAATTTATTGAGAATATTCTGAAACACAGTGGAATGAATTTAATGGTGTTCTAGTGTGAGTTTTCAGTGCAATGCCAGTACAACCCAGAAATGTTATTTTCCTGCCAGCCTCAGTTCACTGACCATCTAATGCATTTTGCAAAGAAAACTGGAAAGTATGTTGTCGATCTGATGAAATATTCATAAGATTTGCCAATGTTGTCCAGAAGAGAGACATCAAATCTTTGAAAGATATTCTTTAAAGTTTTGTCTGAAGTACTTAGTAGCAAATTAACTAGATATCCATGAGCCTTGTACACAAGCCTATATTATTATAGAAGAAGAGAAAGAAGTTTTTACAGATTCCAAATTAATATTGAGTTCTATGGAAGCATATGGGTAGCATTATTCAATTTGGGATGTAATATGCAAAATGACAATGCAATATGTAAAATGGCAATGCATTTCTGTATTTACATTTACATTTTCCAATACATTTGTGCAACGTTTGGTGCAAAATGAAAATGAAAATTAAATTACATAATTTTCATTTGCCATTTACTACACCAGTTTTAAAATGTAAAATGAATATTAATTTTAAAGCTTTCTAAGTTGCAAAATTAAAATGAAAATGTATTACAGAAATGATTAGATATGTCTAACATGTTAAAGCAAAAACTGTGGCAAAATGATCATTTAAATGCTATTTTTCTTAATTGCATTAACACTCACAGTCAAGACACTTACGATTGCATTTTCATTCGGTGTCCCGCAATGAATGTAGCAAAATTCAATGTGCACATTGAAAATGCATTCCGAGCCGATCACGTGTCCCCGCCCTCGCGCCACGTCAATCATTGTGTGAACAAGGCGGGGCTTACAGAAGGTCAGAGACTCAAGTCTCAAGAAGAGGATTCAATCAAGTGAGACAACATGGACAAGACAGTTGGTCCGTGTATGTTTTGATCATTTCGGTTTATGGCTTCAATATTTCATTCGGATTTGTGGGCGGAGCTGAAACGCTGCTTTCATCTGATTGGTCGAATCGGATCGGTTTTCATCTGACAGCCTTCAGCTCGGTCTTGTCATTCTTTCAGGCAGAATAAGAGTCAGTGCGAGTGAAGCACTGAAATGTCTGAAACTACGCTCACTGTTAATTAGCATAATATTTGAATCAGATGTAGCTGGGCACATAATTCGTGCTGCTGAGACCTGCAAATTATTTCTAGGTTGTAGTATTATATGAATATTGTCCCACTGATAAAAACAGTGCAAATAGTTCTGTCCCTTTGGATAACAGTGAAGTGGAAATTAAAATCAATAATAGACTGAACAGTTCCATGTCTGTAACATTTACCACTCTCATCTTTTAAGTCATAATGCACTAGGTATGTGTGTGTGTGACATTAATAAATAATTGTAAAAATGAATATAGTTACATTTCTAAATAAAAATAGTAAAATTAGCTCTATGCTGCTCAGTGCTCCTGTAGCTTACCCCAGAGCGCCCTCTCGCGGCTGTAGACGGTAATGTTTTCTCTTGGTCTTGAATAAATGTGACATATAGTCCAGTGCGACTTATATATGTTTTTTTCCTCGTCATGACGTATTTTTGGACTGATGCAACTTATACCGAAAAATACAGTTAACATTATTATTATTATTTATTATGAGAGTAATTGACACAGACTAGAACTGTAATGTTTCACCCAATTCAGCTCATATCTTTAGACTCGTCTGACTAGTGTTGCTTGTATAACTGGCCAGACTTACCTTCCCAAAAAATCCTATTTAATTTTATTTCATAAATTTAACTATATTTATTTCCACTTTACTGTTATCCAAAGGGACAGAACTATTTGCACTGTTTTTATCAGTGGGACAATATTCATATAATACTAAAACCTAGAAATAATTTGCAGGTCTCAGCAGCACGAATTATGTGCCCAGCTACATCTGATTCAAATATTATGCTAACAGTGAGTGTAGTTTCAGACATTTCAGCTGAAGGCTGTCAGATGAAAACCGATCCGATTCGACCAATCAGATGAAAGCAGCGTTTCAGCTCCGCCCACAAGTCCGAATGAAATATTGAAGCGATAAACCGAAATGATCAAAACATACACGGACCAACTGTCTTGTCCATGTTGTCTCACTTGATTGAATCCTCTTCTTGAGACTTGAGTCTCTGACCTTCTGTAAGCCCCGCCTTGTTCACACAATGATTGACGTGGCGCGAGGGCGGGGACACGTGATCGGCTCGGAATGCATTTTCAATGTGCACATTGAATTTTGCTACATTCATTGCGGGACACCGAATGAAAATGCAATCGTAAGTGTCTTGACTGTGAGTGTTAATGCAATTAAAAAAAATTGCATTTAAATGATCATTTTGCCACAGTTTTTGCTTTAACATGTTAGACATATCTAATCATTTCTGTAATACATTTTCATTTTAATTTTGCAACTTAGAAAGCTTTAAAATTAATATTCATTTTACATTTTAAAACTGGTGTAGTAAATGGCAAATGAAATTTATGTAATTTAATTTTCATTTTCATTTTGCACCAAACGTTGCACAAATGTATTGGAAAATGTAAATGTAAATACAGAAATGCATTGCCATTTTACATATTGCATTGTCATTTTGCATATTACATCCCAAATTGAATAATGCTACCCATATGCTTCCATAGTGTTCTGGACTAGTCATTCATTATTATTAATGGGAAAATTCACCCCTAAACTGCACATAAACTAAGCAAACTTTGGCTTGTCACTGCACATTTTGGTCAGATGGTTTCATCCCGATTAAACAGGCAGATCTTCACCAATATAAGCTGTGGATGAACATCTCACTGTCCCATTTTCAATTACACTATTGATATAAATGAAGAGTGATTAATAGGAGGCTAATGTGATAAGAATATTCAATTAAACACAAATTAATCCAATAAAGCTCCTAAAGAGAATGGAAACGTAATACTGCGGGCACAATGAGTGAAGTGTTCTGTGTTTTGCTTTGCTTTGCTTTCATTTATCTTATCCATATATATGTAAGATATCAGTGAAGCGCATCCTAATAGGCTTCTTTTTTAATAATGGTATGCTCATGGCAGAGTCCCTCTCAGATCGAGAGAGGGATCATATTACTGTATTTTGGCAGTAAATGTCAGTTTGTGTGACAGTGGCTTTGAGTGAGGAGCATGAGGCGGTCGTGCTCAGCTCCCCATCTCTGGTCGTCCATGGCTGTGACAATTTTTCTTGTCTAAAAAAGCTCTTATAGGCCAGACTGCACAGCTCTAGTGAGGCCTAAAAAAGCTGTGTGTGGAAAGACAACTGTCAAAACATTGAAAGGCTCTGACCTGTGGCCATGTACAGTAGGACAAAACACATGTCCAGCTTTAGTCTTACATATACAGTTGGTCAGCATCTTTCAGGTTTATATGGTAGTTGGTTTCTAACTGTTGGTTGAACACATTACCACAAAATAAAAAAATAATAAAAATGTAAGAATGTTTTGTCGGATAACCTTTAAAATATGCATCATATGGCAACATCTACAATGTTTTTATTTACCTCTCAATAACATTTTTTAGTATGACTGAATCAACCTGACTACACCTGTTAAGTATTTTAGGTGTCAAATCAGGTAGAAAAACCTGTCTTAAAAGAAGAACTGTGCTGTTTTGCTGTTTATAGTGTAGTTTGAGCATCTTGGACACAGTTTAAGTTTTCCCCATTTCCCCCCTAATTAATTGTTAATTTAAGAAATTAGTCCTGAACTGAAAGTTCACATTGTGATATGAATCCTTTCTTTACAGAAACAGATGACTCACTAGCCTCCTTTTAAATTTAAAGTGGTTTGTACTAGTCCTCAGTGCCAGTGGTCCCTTCTGATGGTGTTCAGTGATATACAAAATTCCCTCTAAGAGTCGAATAAAACTGTGGGCATGGCTATGCGCTCTGCTGACCTTGTCAGAGTAATTGGTTTCTTTGTGCAGGGTGAATGCTTCGTAAATGTGGCCCAGCATTAAGAAGCCGCTTTTTGTTGTTGTTGTTGTTGTTGTTGTCATAGGACGTGAACAAAGCAGCCAGTTGTTTCCTAAATAAAGACTTTGAAATACATGTGGAAATCCTGTCTTTTTCATAGGATAGACTAAGCCAGCTCCTGTTTAACTTGTCTAGATTGAATTCAACACCATTACTTTTTGACCTCATGCCACCTGAATCCATTGTCTTTATCATTTTCTTTAAAATAACTTTTAATATCTTAAATATTTCAATATATTACAAATGACTTTAATATCTAATATCTTTTAATATCTCTGAAAATGAAAGAATATAGTCAAGTCTGCTTTATTGCAATTCTGCCACATCTACAGCACATACATACAGAGAATTGAAATTGCGTAGACCCTTAGTGCATACAGATAATGTGCATAAAACCCTACATGATGCTGTTCATAATGTACATATAATCCCTACATTGCATTCTTATTTATATTCTGTACATACTCTGCTTAATACTTTATATAGCAACTCCACTGTACATTCTATAAATCATAGCTTCACTTACTCTGCACTTACAGTATATGTATATTAAACACTATATTCTTAAACTTCTGCTTAGATGCCTACTGCATTTCATTAGCTCTTTACTTGTACTCTGCATAATGACAATAAAGTTTAATCTAATCTAATAACACTAACAGTAGAGCATAAAAATACAGATATATGCTGATTAAATATAAAATACAACTATACAAATAAGGACGTTTAAAAGTTAAAAAAAAAATACAGTTAGATGAAAGGCAAGACCCCATTTGTCAGTCTCTTTCTGACGTAATGTTTCCATTCCCTCCTTCATGAGGGAATGAGGGAAACATATGTAACCTAGATGTTTTCTATTTGAATACATTTTAAAATGTAATTTATTTCTGTGTTGGCAAAGCTAGATTTTCAGCAGCCAGTACTTCAGTTTTCAGTATCACACGATGCATCTGACATCATTTTAATATAATGATTTGGTGCTCAAAACATTTCTTATTATCAGTGTTGAAAACAGTTGTGATGCTTTATGTTTTTGTTGTGGAAATTACTTTCAGAATTCTCTGAGTAACAGAAATTTTGTAAGAACAGCATTTCATTGAAATTGTATCATTATAAATGGCCTTACTGTCATCTTTAATTAATGTGCTTTTGCTAAATAACAGTTTTGATTTCTTTAAAAAAAAAAAAAAAGAGAAAAGAAAGAAAGAAAGAAAATGCAGTGACCCCACATTTTTCTAGAGATATGAAAAAGCGTATATATTCAATATCAGAACATAGTTACATAAATAATAATACAAATAATAATAATAATACACTAAATTGTTGATCTTTGAGAATAAAATGTGAACTGGGTCTTTCATCAAGCTTCCAACATTCTTCATAAAATAAAAGAAAAAAAAACATTTTTCATTTTTCTTTCCTATCTTGTGATTATAAAGAAGCAATGTGACATGCTAATGTACCTAAAACACCCTGCTATTAAGATGAGGCCTGACAGAAAATGGAGACAAATTACAAGTTTCACAGAGATAAATATTCGGTTTGTCATAATAATCAGCCCCACCTCTAAACCACCCATTTCCTGAGCTGATTTCCGTTGTAAATAATGGCACAAACAGTGACGGGCTGTGGAGAGTGACAGCTGAGCATGTCCTTGAGGACTGATTTGCATTGAGGGATTTAGGCAGAGGTAATTGATAGAAATGATGCCTCAATAAGCAGTTAATGGCGTGATGCTGGTGTGTTTACACCCCCAGAGAGATGGAGAGTGCACCTGCTAATCTACTGATGGACAGATAGCTGCAGTCCATGAAGGAGAAGAGCAACTGTCTTTGATATGAATGGGGATGCTAGGACATAGCTCTCTCCAGGTACAGCCTCATGAGGGATGTGCGCTCGAACAAATCCGGCCAAGGCCACTTAATGGGACTTTTTAATAACCGTGTGCTACAGGGTCACCCTCTATACCTGCCCCTGCACTTGACCTTTCCTTTCCCCTTGACTTGAGTTCATGCTCATATTCTTTTTCCTTTGTTATATAGCTGATCTATATAAAGGCCAGACATGTACCATAAAAAAACTCACCTCACCTCATCGCTCTCAATGATTGAGTTGGCAGAAAGGATGAATCACGATTCACGAAAGGAGTTGAGAATTGTTTTTCCAGTTATACCTATGTAGCAAATTAGCTCGTAGTTAGATGAACCTAATTCATCATAACGGGTTATTTTTAATTATATTCATCTTCAGGAATTACTTGTAGAATTATAGCATTAAGAGTACAATAAAATTATTTGTTCATCCGCAGGATGGACGGTGTTAATCTTTTATTGATTCTAAGTAAATGTATTTGTCTGGCCACAAAAAATAATTTTACTACTAATAAATTGCTCCCAGAGTATGTAACAAAACCAGAACGTTAAAGTGACCTCGTTCTGTGAGCAGCAAATAAAGAAAAAACAAGTGTGAATACATGTGGATGTTTATTAAACTACACTACAGGGGAACATGAAACATCTGACAAAACACAAACATACACACATTAAACATAGATGCCAACGCAAGGAAGGCATGCAGAGAGAGAGAGAGAGAGAGAGAGAGAGCGCTTGCACCCAAGAGAGTGGAGAGTCATGGCAGTATTTACTCATCAACTAAATCACAACCTGTTAAGAACCATCTAATAATCTCATCACCTTAATTAAAAGGGGCCAAAGCCTAGAGGCATATCTAAATAGTTAACAAGCGGTTATTTGCGTTGGTTTTGTAGTTACTGAGTAAAGTGTCCCGGTGCATGAACAATGCCTAGATTCCTGTTGAGTCCTTTTAGGAGTGAAACCTTCGTCATTTCATCCATGGGTTGACTGCTTCGAAGTGAATCAACAAAGTTGCTGAAAACTGCCAAAAGATCGGAGTGCCCCGAAAGAGGAGTCGCGAGGTGTCCAAGGTGATAGGTGTCTCCAGGCAACCGCAAGTTAAGAAAAGCCTTTGGGTGTGGAAGAGGTTTTATCTGGTTTCCCGGTAACATCCCTTTTGGTTGGATTGACCAATAACAAGGCATACAGGTGCTGGTCATATAATTAGAATATCATCAAAAAGTCATTTCACTAATTCCATTCAAAAACTTGTATATTATATTCATTCATTACACCCAGACTGATATATTTCAAATGTTTATTTCTTTCAATTTTGATGATTATAACTGACAACTAAGGAAAATCCCAATCGAGGTCCAGTGTAAGGAATAAGGAAACATGCATATACCAGATACATTTTTAACTAATTAACTGTAGTCTAAATAAAGAAAATTTCTTAATGTGTGTATTTTCTGTGCACTGCAGAAGACATTTCATAATCTAGGAAAGGGCAGTAAAATAATAAACTAGATCTATAGCTAAAGCTGCTTCTTTACAGTCCTGTTTGCTGTTTACCATAAATGGCAATTTTTTCCAAATCTTCTATGGCAAAAAGAAAATTAATCTGATCTGAAGTCCCACAAGTCATAGACATTAATAACATGGTAGACAATAACGGTTGCATAAAGAGCCTCTGTTTTTAGCATAGAGAAACGTACAGGTTTTCCTTAAAAAATGACAGAAAGTGATTTTCAGAGAGTGTGGCGCCTGTCAACAAAAATGATGTGTTGTGCATTCGGACATAAAGTTGGAGACATTTCAAATGTGTCAGTGCTCCCTGTTTTCAGTAGATTACAGGTTACCGTGCCAACTATAATTACAGAAGCCGCATCACTGGACACCCAGGAAATAGCTGTGTGTTTGAATAGACACGGCCAGAATCACCAAAGCAGAGCATGGATGGGAATGTTGCTTTGTTGTTTGAGGGAGATTTTTGTAGTACACCTGTAATAAATGGAGTCCAGGCAGAGTTTAGAATGTATTCGTAGTCTCTTAACATCACACTCAGAACAGCAAAAAGCAACTGGTCCCTGTTTTTCTACAGTGCACACACACGCTTTAAGGGGAAATACAACATTAAACAGAACATTTTGAAGAAAGAACACCTACATCTCAATCATGCTATTTAAAATTTAAATACTTAATTTTAAATTGTAAAAAGGGACACTGCACAATTGTTACCCAATTTTCACTTCCATTCATTTTTTTTTTTTTTTATTGCAGCAACCTAATGTGACATAATTTGGCTAAATGTATTAAAACATACTGTAGATCATACAAAAATGAAAATTATTTTATTATTTACTCAAACTCATAAAATAAGATATTCTGAACAAAAATTTTTTGGTTAACCTTGACTTATTCTTTAATGTTCCACAGAACCTATTATTAACCATTTACTGACAAGATTATTTTAAATAATAATAATTGAAAGTACAAACACTATAAAATAAATAACATTTTAGCATCCAGATACGTCGGGAACATGGAAACATCTGGATTCGTGCGGAATGAGAGAGGTAGGCATCAGCTTCACCTTAGATTAATTTGTTTTTGGATTTACGACTTTATAGCCTAAACTTTAGAGGATTTGATTTGGAGAGAAACTAATAACTGTTTTTATAATGTTTGCAAACATTTTGATTAGACTACAGATATTTTAGCCTTCATTATTTCTGAAGTAATAGGGCTAAGTAATAAAATGCGATGTCAGCCGTGACTTAAGTTTTTGTTTTTATTTTATTTATTTATTTATTTATTTATTTATTTATTTATTTTATTTTTTTCAATTTTAAAACACAATCTTATACAAGTGTTTATTTTGATTTTATTTTTTATTTTTATTATTTTTTTATAATGCAGCAAACATTTTTAAATATCACAAAAATAGATTGATGTCTTTAAAGTGTTGATAGATTTTTTCTTATTAAGTAGCTTACATTTGGCCAAAATCTAGACAAGATGATGTTGTATTGGCTGTGACTAAGCGTTAGATCTCTATTTTTCCTTTTCTTTTTGAGTGAAGAAAACTCTGTACTTTATTGTTATTGTATTATTATTATTAGGCAAATTATAGGCAAAGAATATTGTTTTTTAAAAAATAACGTTATTAACCGGTAATAATATCAGAGGAACGCAGAACAGAAATGTTAAAATATCGATTCTGCTCAGAGTTATCAACATTTCTCTTTTTAGTTTAACTTGATAAAGACTAAAAACTATATAGACAAAAAAAACAATAACTAAAAACAATTACAGAACATATATAACAAAATTATTTTAACTAAAATTAAAATTAAAACAGAAAAAAAAATTCTAAATACGTTTTACAAAATGTTATAGTACTTTGATATTAAAGTCATGATTGCTGAGAGAGTTATGACTGCATGGTCATCTCATAATGGTTTCTCTGTAAACAATGAAAACAAATAAAGAATTCACAATGTCCAAAGAAGTCAAAAAGTGTGAGCTTCACAAGTCAGTATAGTTTAAGTATCAGTTTTCTGATGTTCCTCAAGAAGAAAAAACATTCATTTTGAATGTCTGGTCTTCTGTCAAAGTTTCTAACTCTTCTGAAACGTTTGAAGAATTCAGAGTTCTGATTGTTTATTAAGAGCATGATTGCACTTGAAATGAAATATTTTTTCAACAAGGAAATTTGGTTAAAGTAAGATCAAAGGACAGAGAAGAAAATGTACAACACACACACACACACACACAGAGAGAGAGAGAGAGAGACAAAGGAAATCCTTCTAAGGCCATCACCACAAAGGGGATTTTCATTTTCAAAGTGAAACCTCCCAGAGACTCAAACTTAATTACTCAATTAATCATGTACATTCTCTGTACCACCCATTGTAGTATGATTATAATAAGCTGCACTAATTAGAGGAACTCTGTGTGATGCTGGATCAAACAGTGCCAAGGAAAATCCAGGAATTAATGTTTCCAGTGTCTTCAAACCATTGAAGCCAAAACATTAATTTTATATCGGGTTAAAAACAAACAAGTCAAAACTCAACTCAACTCAAAAGCTGAACTGAAAATATAAGGTGACTATCAATATTCCTATAATATTTAATATTTTTACAGCAACATCAGCTCTCCCACAGATTTATTTAGACATTTCTGATAAATTAAATGTTTAACCGTTATTCGTTCTTGCCAGTTAAAATATCATGATAATTGATAATTTCAGTTGAAATTATTACCAATAGAGTCTCCTTTATATTTAAAGAAATATGGTTAATTAGACAGTAAACTACTACTACTGCAACTTACAATCAAGTTACAGTTAACTTACAGCATAACTTTATCATTGATCTTTTAAAACAAGAAAATCCCCCATTAAATGAGGGTTTGGTTGCTTCAGTTCTTCTGTTGTGTGGCAGTTAACGCTTAAAGGGACTTGATAAAGATCTGCTCATATCATTATTCACATCGCTCATATTATCTTCATATTTATTCTTCATATATATATATATATATATATATATATATATATATATATATATATATATATATATATATATGAATAGTAGCTTGAAATAAAAATGTTTTTTTTTTTTTTTTTCATTTAGTCTCCATAATCACGGGAAACCAGGTACATACAAACACCCACACACTCACACACTCATATAAATAATGTACATGAACTTAACAGACGGATTGTCACGGAGAGTAAATTTGCAGCAAGATTTATATTTCAGATGCAAAAAAACATCTCTGTTAGTTTTTAAAAGGGCTAGGGACATCCACACTGTGGGACAGAAAAGGCATTAAATTGTTAATGATCCTTGACTCAGTCCATCAATTTAATGCAGAAGCAAATCAAAGTTTTGTGTTATTTAAAATTGAAATAGATGGTTCATGCCATTTGATTTTGCATATTTCTGTTATTCCAGGTGCTTGGTTGTTGTAACCATCTTAACTTTCACTAGATGTCCTGGAAAATTTTACGACACGTGTTATACTTAGGGCTTTGTTGTTGTTATCTTCTTGTCCCTACATGCTACATTCTCATGCAAAACTCACTTTCCAAAGAAGTTAGAAAAAAGCCAGAGCGACGCACCTGATATGAAGCTGCATCCTTCTGCAGATCAGTAGAGTGCTACACAATCAGATACTTCTGCACCATCAAGACCTCATGCTGGGTGTCTGGAACAATATGATAAAGACAAAAACGAGAGGGGAATCTGTAGACAGGAAAAAGGTAACAAGATGAGATTAAAGCAAATAAATCTTTTGATGCTTTTGATGTGTCAATTTATTAAATGACTGGTTACTCAGCAATCACTGTGCATTTGTAAAAAAAAAAATAGAGGAATACTTACAACTGAAAGTCTTTTCTGTATTTTAAAAGTGATGTTTTAAATCTATTATTATTAATTTAGGACAGTGGCACTCACAAATGATCAACTTCACACATGCTGTTTATATGCCATTAATGAAGATTTGCAAAATATGAGTAAAAGCAGGTCACTCTACACCAGGTAAAGTCAGTTCAGTTCAGAGTGGTGCATTAATCGAGCAACTGAGTGCTCACAATGTGTCTGTGTTTCAATTACGGACCTATAAAACGAATTTGTTTTAAAAGCAGAGAGTGTGTCCAAACCACATTCATTCTGGCAAACTCCAAAACATTTAGAAAGGCTGTTAAAGCCCTTATTTCAATACGTTTAAAAAAATAAAATAAAAAAAAGGCCTTTCACATTGCTTTCAGTTAGACGCCTTTCAAAAATAAATTTAAAAGTAAGTATTCTAAAGAACTGGTGAAATGGTTTAGCAATTTCAAAGCTTGCATTAAAACTCATCTCCATGGTGTGGGACGACTGAATCAGAGAACATAAAAACTGAAGGCCTTTCGCTGTTCGTTTGAAAGCACACAATACACTATTAATTCAAATATCCTTGAGCCTTTTTGCAGTTTTATTTGAGCATTTGGAAAAATACGGTAAAAGGCTTTTTACAAGATTGGTCAGACATTTCAAAAGGCTTCTGATGTGCTGTTATTGTTAAATTATGTTATTTATTCAAATAACACACAATCCTCCAATTATTTCTTGATGAAATGTATAAAGTTGTAATCCCTTAATGTTTGTCTGAAGCAGTAAAAATAGATATTTGTGAGAAAAATATAGAAAGCCGGTGACTGTGGTTCAGTTATTTTATTGTCAGTGGAATTTTAAATGTAATGTTTGTTTTATTTGATGCAGAATTTTATTGGTGTGGGACTCAGTAAAACCACTATATGCAAACCATATTTTAGGCATTTTAAATGTTAATCATCTTATAGCTCAGAGGAGCTCAGAGGAGCTCAGAGAGCTCATTTGTTCATGTCTTGATTCACTTTCATAAACATGAGAGGTCTTTGATAAATGCCTATACTTAAAAAAAAAAAAAAATACAGGGCACACACTGCGAACCTGATAGTCACCCCTAAACAGATGGACTCTTATTTCAACTTCAAATTAGCTGCTGAACTTAGAGATTCACATACTTTTGCCACTCACAGGTATGTTGGATAATTTCCCAGAATAAATATATTACAGTATATATTTTTGTCTGATTGGATTCCATTTTAGGACTTTTTTAAAATCTAAAGATCTGATAATTATTTATTAATTATTCATATATATATATATATATATATATATATATATATATATATATATATATATATATATATATATATATATATATATATACAGGATCAGATTTTTAAACCATGCTACTGTTTTTAAAAGCTACACTAATTACTACTGTATATTATCCTTGAACTGAAAAAACTTTGACTGATGAGCCGATCTGTTTGATCAGACCACGGTGATCGCATGCTAATGCCAAGTGTAAACGCAGCCTTTGAGAGCACTTTACTTTGGCAAATAAAAATAACACAGCCATTTCTCTTTGAAAGATTTGCCTCAACTTGCCCAAATGAAACTATGAAGTTTTATAAACACTGGCCAAAAGAGAGCATCACTCTGAATGCATGACCGCCTCCAGCAGTGAGGCTGTAGTTAGGCCATATGAAGATGGAGTGTCACATCTTAACTTTGTCCCTTGATATGCCGCTGGCCTATTGGACAATTAGCAGAGCCTGAAGCCAGAAGAAAACCTGTTGTCATCACTCTCCCCCTCCATAAACAGGAGCTGATGAAGAGAGCAGCAGGGGGTTTGACTAAGTGCCATTGCACACCAGGCCTATTCTCCCCACAGATGCCTCATCTGTGTCCTCTAATGAAGACTAAACTTACTCTCAGCAGCCTCCTGATTGAGGCGAGGTGCTGCTGCCTCATAGAAGAACAGCAATGAAATCAAGAGAGACATGAAGGTTTAATCAATCAAGAATCTTTTTTTTTTAATATCTCAACACATTGGACTGAAGCTTTGATAAGGGAGATGATGAAACTGTTTCAATGAGCAGCAAGAAAATCTTGAAAAATTATAACCCAGCCTGTTGCCAGTTGCCCACTCGTTCCCTGCAACGTGGGCTTTACTTGGTATTCGGTATCCATAGGCAAGATAACAAATTGTACTGAATGTACTGAATGTACTGTATATAAGAAGGAACAAGTGTGCATTGATCATTTCATAGGAAATGAAGAGAGAAAGTTGGCCATAAGTCACAGTGTATTGCACAATCTTTGACTACAATAAATGTATTGGAAAACATTTTTATTTAATTTAAAAGAATGGATTACCCCAAAAATTAAACTTGCTGAACATTTACTCACATTCTGGCTAAAATGTAGAAGAGTTTGTTTCTCCATTGAAACACATTGATTTTTAGAAATGTAGCATTATATTACCTTCTCACTAGTGGATCCTCTTTAGTGAATGGGTGCCATCAAAATGAGAGCCCAAACAGCTGATAACAACATTACAATAATCCATAAGTAAACCACATTTCTCCAGTCTATCAATTAATGTATTGTGAAATGAAAAGCTGCATGTTGGTAAGAAACTAATCCATCATCAAGGCTGACATGACATTTTGATTATAAATTACAAGGTAATATATGAGATGCATTTAACTTCGAATGAGCCCTCTATCCATAATATTGCTTTCTCCAGTGTAAAAGTTGTCTCATCTGAATCATGAGAGAAATATTCACAGATCAGGCACCATTTACAAGTTAAAAAAGTTATAAAATATGTCTGTGGATTTTGATGTGAAAGGGCAACATGGGATGGACTTTTTCACTGGGGGAAGAGTTATTATGGATTATGAACTCATACAGTTTTTTGGCCAGAAGTAATGGTTTAAAGGTTTTACTGATGGTCTCCAGTAATGTGGATTATTTTTTTTATCAGCTGTTTGAACTCTCATTCTGACAGCACCCATTCACTGCAGTGGATCCTTTGGTGAGCAAGTAATGTAATGCAAAATTTCTCCAATGTGTATTATTATAGTAATACAGGTTGAATGTGTTTTGGTACTGTGTTTTTTCTCATGAATGGTTTAGCTCCGTGTAAAATAAAGCAACCTCGGAATCCGATCGCAGGCCTTCCCACTCCTTGAGATCTCTCCAGCGTTGGAAGCTGATCCAACATTTACACAGGTATAACTTCTTGCATTAGGCATTCTTTTGTTCGGCAGATATTTTCCTCTTTTGTTTTTTTATCCGCCATCTCTATCTTTCTTTCGTCGCTTGGCTAATTTCCATCCTGTACACTGAGCACTCTCTCCTCCCCATCATGTGTAGACACGCCTCTTATTGCTGATTGGTTACAAGTTTGTTTTGGTAATTGGCCTGATGTTTTTTTAAAGCATTTTTGTAAAAAAATACATACCCCACCTTTAATTACATCCTAGGGTTTTTTCACTCTCTCTTATTCTAAAAGCTTTCTCTAAAAGCTTCTCAGACAAGACATTTTGTACTTCACATTTCTACAATAAAAGAACCCATTCTCTCTGAACAGCTCATTCTGAGAAATCTAGCTGCCAGCTTATTTCAAAACAGCATGCATCTATAGCACAGCTGTCCTCTGTTGTAACAGGAGATCATAATGGATGACCTGAATAAAGAAAACAGTTGATTACATGCATCAAACTTTCAAATGACCCCTCTGGTTCCATCGCACAGACAATTGTCACAAAAATAAGCCTTTGAAAGCAGCATGACGCTTCTAACAGCAGTGAATAATGTCAAAGCCTTTTATTCAATCTGCATTTAACCAAATGTGCCATTCTATATACAGTAGGCGTGCTGCCCTGCACCCAGAGGTGGAAAAAAAGGACCTCCATCTGGATTCCTGTTGCTTTCAAAAACAGACAATAACATTTGAAAGGATGTGTGTGTGTGTGTGTGTGCGCGCGTGCGTGCGTACTTGTGTGCGTACGTACGTGCGTGCGTGCGTGTGTGTGCGTGTGTGTGTGTGCCCATTTCTAACTGCAGTGCCATCTGTCAAGGCTCTAATATACACAGAAACAGATGTGCCACCTCATGTTATATGGATGAAATGCGCAAGTAAAAACATTAATGGATTATTCTATGAAGGACCCTGATTTAGTCCTGTATGGATGCACCCAGGCAATGACCTTCTTCACTCTTACAACTTTTACATGCCTGTTAGACCTGTAGTGGTTGAATATACTGCCATGGAGACCACATGTAGTGGACAGTGTTGGGGAGAAATGAACCAAAAGTAATAATACTAATTTACCTCTTTTTTTTAAGCAACTTTTCTAGCAACAAACAACATTTTCTGTTCAGTAGTGAAATAACTTGATCAATCGTCAATATTTTTGCAGTAGTACGTTAGTGGGAAAGAGTGATTTATTAATAATTTATTTATTAATAAATTACAATCTTTAATTAAAAGTAAAATCTTTACTTTTTAAAATAAGCTGACTTTTTAATTGATCCTTAACTGGATTGTTTTATTGATTCTTAACATTTTATGTATATAAATAAAGAAGCTTGTGTTCCGCAAGTGAACATTGCTTAATTGTGCCATCCCAAAGAAGCACAAAGTCACTTTTACGGACTTTTAAATTAAATGTTCCCTCCTGGTGGAATGACCTCCCCAACTCAATCCAAAGAGTCCTTAGCCATCTTCAAGAATCTGCTTAAAACCCATCCTATTTTTAAAAACATCTTCCATCTTCAATCTTTATTTGACCCTCTAACTTTAGAACTCATTATTCTAATTCTATTCTTAAAAAAAAAATCTAACTACCTTTCTAATCTTTTTGTATTCTATTTTATTTTCATTTATTATGCAATTGTGTGTGTGTGTGTGTGTGTGTGTGTGTGTGTGTGTGTGCTAAATCGATAAATGTAAATTTAAATACTAACAATATTCAGTATATAATGCGGTGAGAGCAACAAATGCCTCAGAATCTTCTCCTTCATGCTGTCAACTTCAAAGATGCAGCAGAAGACTCTTTCTTCACCGCATCCGATGACTACCTTTTGCCAAATTTGCATGGGCCCTATTGAGCTGCTGGACCCACACAAGAACTGCATTACCTGCCTGGGCCTGGCATATGATACTGAATGTGTGCACTGCGCTGACTTGTCGGCAAATAATTGATTAGAAATGGACATTACATTTTAATTATGGTAAATCAGTAAACATTTCGCTTTGTGTTTACTATAGTTAAATCTGCTGTTGACTTACTGTAACCCACCAAGTCTAAATGACATAAATTTTCTGTCATTAGCTTCGACCGAAGCTGTGACCTTCTTAACAAGCTTTGGTGGGTGCGTGTGCTGAACATAGACCATGAACACTGACCTCATAACACTTAATAACACTAATCATGCTTCCAGATTATCTTTCATTCTTAAAATGGTTGTGACCCTTGCAGTACTTCTTACACTTTTATAAATAAGTGGAGAAGTCTGTGGTTTTTCATCTCATGTTGTGCCCTCATTAATGCTCCAACCTCTTCATATCTGTAAAAAATCATGTGATGATTAATAAGTTACCATGGCAACAAGGAGGTTAGCGTGAGAAGGCAGATGGCAGTTAAATCATCCAAACTCATATATAAATCATAGCATGCACACAAATACTGTCAATGCATGGTTTTACGTAAATCCAACCTTTATATAAAAAAAGAACTCATAATTGACTGAATGACATAATTGACATAAATATCTAAAAAATAAAAAATCCAGAGGCAGTATCTTATTAACCTTCTTACTTCTTAATTAATAAGATTATTAAACAACAATTTAATAAACAAGAACTTACAGGGATAGTTCATGACCCTCATGTCGTTCCAAACCCGTAAGACCTCAGTTTATCTTCGGAACACAGTTTAAGATATTTTAGATTTAGTCCGTGAGCTCTCAGTCCCTCCATTGAAACTGTGTGTATAGTATACTGTCCATGTCCAGAAAGGTAATAAAAACATCATCAAAGTAGTCCATGTGACATCAGAGGTTCAGTTAGAATTTTTTGAAGCGTCAAAAATACATTTTGGTCCAAAAATAGCAGAAACTACGACTTTATTCACCATTGTCTTCTCTTCCATGTCTGTTGTGAGAGAGTTCAAAACAAAGCAGTGTATGATATCCGGTTCGCGAACGAATCATTCGATGTAACCGGATCTTTTTGAACCAAATCGAACTAAATAGTTTTAAACGGTTCGCATCTCCAATACGCAATGAACAAAACATTGACTCGTTCAAGATCCGGTTACATCGAATGATTCATTCGTGAACCGGATATCACAGACTGCTTTACTTTCATAATCATATTGTATTTTGATCCTAATTGAATGTGTTAAAACAAATTGATTGGGTGAACGATTCAATGATTACCTATAAAGTCTTCCCTTATTCCATTCCTGGATGAATCAGTGTTTCTGAATAAATCCCGAAAAATAATTGTTTCAATCAATTAATTAAATTGTTGGCTGCTTCCTGCCACCTATTGGCATATCGATGTAATCTGCATAAAGAGTCTGCTAATGAGTGAGACAAACTGAAAAGTTACATGTAATTAAACTAGGGCCAGGACTTTAACGCGTTAATTGAGATTAATTAATTACACAAAAAATAACGCGTTAACTAAGATTAATTACAGAAAATAAATTCCCGCATTTTTAATAACTTATTTTTGCACCGCGGAACGTTTCTCACTGGATGAGTTTCGGCGGGACCGATTATACTGGAGCACCAACTAGCGTTCGCATATCACCGCAGCACACATCGAGTCTCAAGTATCACCTCAACACAAAACATATAGCAGCTAGCGTGGACTTTACACTTTATGTTGAACTAGGTATTATTTTGTTGGTGCAACAGTTTATGTTGAACTCTTTATTGTTTTGGCCAAGGTTATTGAGAGTTGAACTTAGTATGTTATGGCCTCTGAAGCAACAGAGAGATGTTTTCTAATAGTCAGTGTTTCCAATGTTCTGAATGTACTTGACAGTATTGTGTATTACTTAAAAACACTTTACAGAAGGTTCCAGCACCTATAAGCTTCCTGAATTTCTGAAATGTACTATTTCTAAATTGTTTAAATATGCTATTGCTACACTTCATGGCAAAAATTGCACTGGTCTGCTAGACTTGGTTGAACAAAAATAAACAATATTTTGTTGCTTAAGCTTATTTATTCAGTCATTATTCAATGGTATACTATAAAAAAACTTTAAAAAAACTTTAAAAAAGTAAGTGTGCACTCCATCTTTTCTTACATAACTCACTCGTTTACTCTGTTCATAATGAAGACCTATTCCAATTCCCAGGAAGAAAAACTCTCTGCCAATAGCCACAAAAAAAGTTCACCCGAACTTCATTATGCAATCACAGTGCAAGAGTAGTTCTCAGCGGTCATTACAAAATATTACTTTATAAACAAGCTCAGAGAAGAAAGCCTAATCTATCTCAGATGGGATGTTGAGACTAACCATACCTGTACATTCTTCTGTGTTAGATCCATTTGTATCACAAGCTCTCTAAGCATTCTGCAATATAACTCAACAAGCAACTTACTACATTACACAATCGCAATAAATTTAGTTATAATACAAGTTAAAATGTATTAATTGCAGTTAGGAACTTCGAATTAGATTTCAAATTAAATTAGAATTAGATAATGTTTACCCATTCACTTTGCTAAATTAATAAACTCAAATGGAGATAATGTACTGAAAGATATTGTTGACAGTGCAGCACAATCAGAGATAAAAAAAAAAATCGACATTATGAGATTTGCTTTTGGCATTTGGTAAATTGCGCATGGATGGAAAAGCAATGTCAGACCCAATTAAAAATGTATCCTTAGGTCAAACTAAAATCCAACAAACGTTTGTAAATATGTGAGATTGTATTGGTGACCAGCTGTACAATAGCTGTCAAACTCATCTGAACTGAACTACCACTTTTAGTGTGGAGCCACTTAGATGTCAGTGGTGCATTTAACAATCTCTTTGTCAAATCTGTCCAAACTCAGAGGATGCTGCAGATCGAGCACATCTGTCAAACACTTCCTGAAATCTCCAAAGACACTGACTTTGGGCAGGAAAAGACTAAAATACATAATTCCCTGTGGATTTCTAGCACTGCTTGCTTATATTGAAATGCCACTAGCAGTTAAAGTCCTGTTACTTCAGAGGCCTGGTTTGTCAGCATCTGCTGGAGAGGAAGAAAGAGCATAAAAAAGTCTCACCACATTTCACATTCAATCTCAGACCTCCGACACCTCAAAGCCAATAAGAACGCTTCTGTTTGGCAGCATAGGACCTCTGCAGAAACTAAAAATAGGAAATTAATTGTGTCATTATTTCTAGAGTATGATGCTGTCATTAGGCTATTATTTGTACCCCTATTCTATGTTTTAACGAGATCACTTCACATTCCATATAATCATCACCTTCAATAATTTAAATTACTTTTTCAAGACCTTCTCAGTGTAATACTGCTCAGGGTACTTTAAGGTTAATCTGCCATTCAAAGTAATAAATCTTTTACGTTATTGTAAGGATACTATATTTGTCCAAACATTATTCTTACAATAAATGTCAGTGGGGTTCAATGTTGTTCTGGATGCCGTTGGCTTTTCTATTTAGACAAAAATAGTTTAAATTTATGTGGATGTTCCACAGAAGAAAATCCAGAATTTTTAGTTTTTTGGTTAATTATTTTGGTGACAAAACATAAAATATTAACCAGAGTTTATTGATCTCTGTGTATGTTTATTTTTAGGGTATCTTGAAAAGTTGCCACTCATCCTTTTAGTTTTCCTTCATTTAAAGTAAAATGCACCGTTTCTTCCAGCAGATGTACACTGGCAAAATGAGAGCAATACATACTCACCTATGTTGTTATACTGTGAGGGGTCTGATATCAAGGACTTACAGACAATTAGCCATCAGAATTAACACTTTTATAAAATACTCGAAAAATGTTGTGCATCATTCCTTACAAGCCATAAAGAGAATATAACTAAACACACACTCTGTATGTTGCCAGACTTTAGAGCAGTGACTGATTCTTGAAGGCTTCCATTATTATAATGTGACAGCCATGATAGTTCCTTTAAATGACAGTGATTGGACTAAAGGCAACAACATCAGCTATTCAGTCTGACAGTAAAGCCATTTATCATCATGAACCACTGTGCTGTCCATCTGTGGAAAGGCTGATTGTGTTTTGTTCCTTCTTAGAAACTCTGATGCAAATGTTTCTGTAAAGAGACGAGATGCCTTTCTGATACTTCATGAAACCTGAAGCAATCTGTTAAGAAAAGGCCAACAACAACAACAGTGTTAAAATATTCTAAGAGCTACTGAATAATAATTCACAGATGTGGAAAAAACAAATTGTTTGTTACCAGAGAAAAGTTCTCACCCATTACTCATTTTCCATTCAGAAAACCATTAAGTAGCATCTCCACATTCAGACAATCAGCAGCTGAAATCCAGCAAAGGTTATTATATAGAATCATGTGACATATGATTCAGCTTTCAGTTCAGTCCACTTAGATTCACTCATGACATTCCATCCTTTACACAGTAAGAATCAAGTGTGATCTTTTTGTCTTACTGTGTGCACCATTAAAATGCCTATAAACTTGAAACTGATTATACAGAAAAGAATCATAAACCTTTTCCTCTTTTACCTTTATTTTAAGACATACTGTAAATGGTCAAATGTATATTTATTTCCAAAAAAACATTTTCAACTAACTTACAGCTCTTCAAAAACATATACAATTCTATACCAATATGTGAAATAGCAGTGTTTTGCAACATTTCTAATCTTAGGTACCCCAGGGCCCCATCAGCAAGGCTCAAGTACCCTTTTATCATTGTTTTGCAGCCTGAAATGAAAGCAGACATAGTTTTTTGTTTTATCAAGCTGTATTTACTCAGTGCAACATCCAAGTGAAAGATATAACACCAAAATATCAGAAAATAAATAAAAAACACAATCACTGAGTTGGAAAAAGATCAACCCATAGTGTCAGTATTTTGATGAACCACCTTTTGCTTTAATTACAGCCTTTAGTCTGTTGGAATATGTTCTGCAATATTTGACCACTCTTCAAGTTCATTTAAATGTGATGGTTACTGTTTGTGGACTGCAGTCTTCAAGTCATTCCACAGATTTTCAGTGGGGTTTAAGTCTGGGCTCTGACTAGGCCGTGTAAGGACATTCATCTTTTTCTCCTTCATCCACTGTGTGATCAGTTTTTCTGTGTGCTTTGGGTCATGTTGGTGGATAAACTTTCTTCCCACTGTCAACTTTCTGGCAGAAGAGCAACAGATTTTCCTCAAGAATTTGACGGTATTTTGCCCCATCCATTTTTCCTTCTATCCTGACAAGTGCTCCAGTCCCTGCTGCAGAGAAACACCCCCAGAACAGGAATCACCACCTCCACGCTTTACTGGAAGAATGCTGTTATTTGGATGGTGAGCTAGATTGGATTTCCGCCACACATATAGTTTGGTGTTGAGGTTAAATAATTCAATTTTAGTCTCATCTGTCCCAGAATCTTCAGGGTGCGTTTTTGGCAAAGCTCAGACGTGACTGTACAGTATGTGACCTTTCTTGAGGAGTAGCTTTTTTCTTCTAACTCTCCACATTTGTGGAGAATTTGTGATATTTTTGTCACAATGTTTTAGCGAGATAAAGTACAGGAAGTAATATAAGTTTGATCATGTTAAATAATGCATTGTTGTCATGTTGTTTCTAGTAAAATAAATATTTTAAATTAATTTAATTTAACTGTTGGAATGATATTCTCATTCATTAGTTTTTTTTGTTTAGTTTTTTCTCCAGGGACCTCAAAAGGTTCATTTTTGAATGTTTGCTTCTAAGAGTGGTCCCTGCTGCAGAGAAACACCCCCAGAACAGAATATTACTACATCCATGCTTTACTGGAGGAATGCTGTTATTTGGATGGTAAGTTATATTTGGTATTGAGGACAAATAATTAAAGGTACAGGTTGTAGGACCTGCCACTAGAGGGCGCACTATCAAAATAATAACAATCGCGTGGTTTGATGACACTAAGAAGGAGCATTGAATGATGGGATTTGTTGTATTCTACCCAACCGCTGACTGCCATCAATCAGACGGAAAGCTAAATCATGGATTTAACGCGAGTTCAACGGTTTGCGCGAGTAGATTACATACAAAGTCAATGCGAAGACACGATCAGACTATGGATCAGACGCGTCCTCACACGGGGTCTAGAGACGTGATACCCTGCGTTTGGCGTGTATGCCCCATAATACTAATCTTGTTCATCGTTATAATAACACACGTTTTCTGTAAAGATACGAATCAAAACAACTCACCTGTCGAGTAAAACACAAGCGAGATCGGCATCTCTTTCTAGTTAAAGTTTGTCGTGAAGCTACTTCCACACTTGTCCACAACACTGTTGTCATGTGTTTTTTACTGTACGTCAGTAAAGGCGGTCACAAAGGGTAACTAACGTCATTGACAGGCGACTGCACTGCCCCGTGTCACTGTTTAAAATGGGAATTTTCTCATGATTTACAAGTAGTTGAAAACATTAGAGATATTGTCAGTAATCAGCTGGATAAAATCTATAACACTAGCCTACTGGTTTTTGGATATTTTACTGCATATATCTTAAATTTAAGTCTCATCTGCCTCAGAATTTTCACGGTGCATTTTAGCAAAGCTCAGTTGTGACTACATGTGGCCTTTCTTGTGGAGTGGCTTTTTTCTTGCAACCCTCCCATACAAGCCACATTTGTGGAGAATTTGTGATATTGTTGTCACATGCACACAATGAACACTCTTTGTCATAAATTCTTGCAACTACTTCAGAGTTGCTCTAGGCCTCTTGGTCGCCTCTATGACCAGTTTCCTCCTGGCTTTTTCATCCAGTTTGAAACAAAGTCCTGATCCAGGGAGTGTCTGTGTTGTACCAAATACTTTCCACTTCTTAATAATAGACTTCACTGTGCTTCTTACTCCTGACTGGTGATCCTGTAGCCCAAGTGGTAGAGCAATATTTTAGCAAGTGCAAGTTTGGGGGTTAAAATCCCAGGGAACACGTTAGGAGAAAAATGTTAGCCTGAATGTAATGTAAGTCGCTTTGGATAAAAGCATCTGCTAAATGCATAAATGTAAATGACTCGTGTCAGTCCACAACTTTATCCTGGTGATCTTTTGACAGTGTTGGACAGGGGAACCATAAAGGCTGATCTGTAAAACACAGGCAGTTCTTCTTTGCTTCAGTATGACAGGGTTCAGTGGTGTATAAATGACACAGGAAGTGGTTGTACAGAAACATGCTGTCAGAGTAGTGTGGCCACAGAGGGGAAAGCCCACGGACTGCTTCTCCCAGCTCTCCTAGTACCCCTCCTTCCCAAATCAAGTGAGTTACATTACGAAACCAATTCGGCCAAGCATGAATACACCTCAGTAAACACTGTGTGTGTGTGTGTGTGAGTCTGAAAGAGACAACATTGTGTGTGTGTAAGTGTAAGAGACCTTGGACAAAAAACACATGTGAGTGCAAACACTCAGTGAAGCAGTAAACAAAAACATCCATCCTTCAAAGAGGCCTCCTGCAGCCCACCGCAACGGTACAGTAATTCTCCTCACACTGAATCGGATCAACAAGTGATCACTCATTTTCTCTGCATGATAGAAATACTAATGCAGTGCTGTTTACAATTGGAACTTCCACGATAATCTGTGATGTTCTAAGGTGAAGCAGATTTCTGCATACATAAACATCTAGGAATTATAAAGAGGGACAATTCTGATCAATGCTGAATGTAGTACTTTGACTAAACATGGAGCTTTGTACCATACAACCCTGAACAGGGCCACTGCTGGCCAAATGGGTGCCCAAAGCAGAATTGTATTGTTGTGAATGATCCTCAAATTATTATGGAAGTAAAAAAATATAATAATTATAATAATAATAAATACTATATGGGTCAAAATAGAACAAAATAGAAAAAAGTAAATAACTAAATTTTAATTCAACTGTATTATTTACAAATTACAATTGTAGCTAGACAGTCACCTATGGCTATGATTTTACTAATACAGTTGTCTGATTGATTTTATAGTCTCAAGCATTCAGAAATGACACAAAAGAAAATTTTACTTCAATAAAACCAAGAATTAGTTTTTGTAAGGGTTGTTATGTCCACATGTTTTTGTTGAAGAAATTTTAGAGGCCATTAATTTCTATCGCAAAAGGGAGGAAAATGAAAGATTAAAGGGATAGTTCACCCAAAAATCAAAATGATGTCATTAATAACTCACCCTCATGTCGTTCCAAACCCGTAAGACCTCCATTTATCTTCGGAACACAGTCTAAGAAATTTTAGAGCAGTTTGTGATATCCGGTTCTTGAACAAATCATTCGATGTAACCGGATCTTTTTGAACCAGTTCACCAAATCGAACTGAATCGTTTTAAACGGTTCGTGTCTCCAATACGCATTAATCCACAAAAGACTTAAGCTGTTAACTTTTTTAATGTGTTTCCATTTTTGTCTACAAAACAAAACTGGAAATGTAGGGTGAATGAATTTCATTAGCAGGAGACACAATGACACTATGGACATGTCACTAGTTAAAATTGCTTATTTCTCTGGATTTTAACATTCTTTGAAACATTTGGGATAATGTAAGTACACAAGTCAGTAAAATATATAACACTGTTCTAGTGGTTTTTGCATTAAAAATCTTATATATTGTGCTTTTAAAGTTATATAAAATATAACATTATGAGATTTTGCCCTCAAATAATAGATTAATGAAACCAAGGACTACCCATGAGATTTACACAAAACAAATTATATCATGTTTAACTACTATAGAGACATCAGAGCCAGTGGCAAATTCCAGAAGGTCTGGCTGAGGTAAGGCTGCTCTCGGCGGGATCATGAGCGCTGAATGGCCGCTGACGCAATGGAGCTCACATCTATATATTTTAAAAGCTACAAAAAAACATAGGAAAATGAAGACTTGCTGTTGATAAGCTAACCGTTAGCTAGATATATAAAAATCTATATTGGAGCTTCTGTTTGAAAAAGATTCTCCCCTATCCAACCACAACCCTCCTGAGAATAACTGTAGCTTGAGAAGTTATTCTGTGAAGATGGTGTTTTTTAATACTCAATGTGACACTCATTTTGTTGAAGATCATGGAAGAGGAGGCCAGGTTTGGCACAGGTTTAGAATGATGAATATTTAATTTTCGCTCTTTTGGTGCATTTCTTTGCATCCTGCCCTCACCACAGATGTCATTGTAGGAGTGTCAGGCTCCGATCTGGCCTGTCTTTAGCTTCTAAATGGTGAAATGAGTGTTTGTGGGAAATATTTATATATTTATAGATATGGTGGTGGGAGAAAAGAAGAGGTGGTGCTGAGTCATTGTGTGTTTAGCCAAAAAGGTTGATGAAATAAAAGGTCAGTAGTGCTGTAATATAGACAGCTAATCATTCCAGAAATAAACATCCGTGCACGCACATGAAATTATGGCATGGTTTCAAATCTCAGTAGTATAGCTGTCTTTAATATTGCCCATAAAATTGACAAACTACCTTTACTGACAAACACGTCTCCAAAATGTATTGCTGTGCACTGGGAGCCACCGATTGAATTGTGCTTACTGATATGGAAATAGAACAAACTTCTCTATTTATTGACTTCCAAATAATATAGTTTTCATGTTTTACCTTTAATCAATAAATGGATACAAAACCAACATATGTCAATAAAACACAAAAGTCAAAAGATTTTAAAAGGCTGTTTCTAATTCTAGAATCCCAGAAAGTAGTGACATATACTACTGTATTGTGACATACATCTGAGTAAAACAGATTATCAACAAAACAAAACAAAATCAATAACATGCATATTACCAGCATATTGGTTGTTCACTGGTATGTATAATGCACATATCAATGCCTTATTCTGCATCACCATATTTTAAATACTTCTACCCCAAACCTAAACATAACAACTACAACAAGTGACTTACTTACTATCAGTAAACAGCCAAATAGGATTTGATTGAGTAGAACTTCAAGTTAATAGTGAATATGTGTTCCCTAATAAAACATTTTCATTTCACACCAACCTTCATGCCAATTTTAAAGTCTGAACAGCATGAACAAACCACATTTCAGTGAATATGCCACCCAGCCCCTTACGCTGCAGGATTGCTAATGCAGTCCAACTTGACTTTGAATTCCTGACCAGCTAAAAAGAAAAAGACTAATGATGAGACAGATCTGACGGGGGCACAGAAATGAGAGAAAATGTATTCTGTTCGATTGGTAGCAGGCTGTCAGTTATGCTCATGGATATCTACTTTATTAGATTAAATCAGAACTCCAACACAATATCATATCAATTCATAACTATTTTACATTGTGGCCACTGCAGTGATATTTATGTTTAGTGATGGGGTAAGTGGTAGAACTTTACACTTATCTACTATCATCTTTACCTTTTTCAAAAGTTTGTTTCCTGGTGGACTGGTGCACCTGGACCACCGGAAATTGCATTGAAGTCATTCAATCAGAATAGTAGTGCCAGATAGTGCTTGTCCATTTTGTATGCAATATGCGTCAGATGGACAGTGAGCAGATGACGAGGTCTGTGAGTGTGCCATTTGACCTTGAGACTAATGACAGAGAGACAAAGCATAATATTGTTAAGCTCTGTCCCTCAGCATCAGAAATGATTTCATAGATATACTATGAGACTTCTGTAATTCAATTTTGATTCAGTACCTGCTTTAATTACTTCCATATATTTAAAAATAAAGTCCTAATTTCTTTCTATTGACATCTCCTTTAATGATTCATAAACTCTGTGCAGAATAAAATATTAATGATAACTTTTAAAACTTGTCCCAGCCTTACACCACAAAACTCCACTGGAGACCCACTAGGGTCCTCTGGAGCTAATTTACTGACTGTACCAAATGTTTTACTGTTCTCAATGGGCACCAGCTCTTTTAAATACCCTAAGATACCCAAGACTTCAGACACACTCCCACAGAGTCTGAATTTGCAATATTCAAAAGAGAAAAACAAAAAAACACAAAAATCTATATATTTGTTCATGTTTATTTCTCGTTTAAAACATTAACATGTTAATAACACTGCTAAAAAAGATAGTTAGCAAATCTACAGCTATAAAATGTAGCTATCAGCTATTTGATTATCGACCAAAACATATAAATAATTATCAGCTTATCTGTATCGGCCAGAATTTTAGCATTGGTATAATATATTTGAAAATGACATTTTTATTTTTATATATCATCATGAAACTAAACAATGAAACCAGCCTCAGTGCAGTTACGTTTCCATGCTCATGTGTTGTTGCCATGTTTTCTGCACCATCCACACTTCTGGAACATGCAGTGTTATAATATTCATCACAGAGATTCTTTCCTCTCTCCATCACAAAACATTCATCTCCCTGTGGAGGAAAACAAAGCAAGTGAGCCCAGCACAGTGTGTTAGCTGTCAGTGAGCAGGACGAGCGGGGGGACTGGCCTTACCCCATCAGTAATTCTCTCAGCTGAGCCTGGCTCGTCAGAAGAGTGTCAGGCTGTGAGATATTCCATTAGTGACACTCTAACGCCACTGGGAATGTTGGGCCTTGCTGGATTTGAAGCATAAACGTTTGCCATTCTGTTTCATTCAGAATACAACAAACAGCTGGGGAGATTTCCAGGATCTGAGGCCTGTGCTGTTCAGACTCACTTCATGTTTCAAATCCTGTACACACTAATCAGGATTTCTGCAGTTACACCACATGGGGATTTATTTTAAATTAAATTGGCTTTTCCAAAACAATCATTAGCATAAATCACTTTCAAGTATGTTTTAATGGACAGCTGCTCGGCCATTGGCTGAACAGTTGATCATCAAAATGTTGGTGTTGATATTTGCTTGAGATGATGTCATGGGAGTGTGCTGGCTATGTTGTACTTTCATGTGTCTCATAATCTTTAAAATATATAAAATATACAGGATCTACACAGCGCCCCAACTTCACAAATACATGAAAATATATGAACATCCATTTTATTGATTTATGTATGTATGGAATGTGTTTGTGTGTGTGTGTGTGTGTGTGTGTGTGTGTGTGTGTGTGTGTAACCCACTTATACAGGCTCTCACAGTCTGAATGAGTGCAACACTTCTGATTATAATAAACCTATGATTAAAATGATCACTTTTAACTATGGGGTGTCAAGTGTAACCTGACTAATATTGTAGACTGAATAAATGCTTTTCCATTTTTGTACTTTTCATTTCAACAAAAAGCTCATGTCACAAAATGCATTTCAGCCATGAAAAGCTCAGCCGGTGAATTAGATATGTATTTTGTGACATATCCTGTGATTTACAGCCCCTTTCACATTTTGTGGTTAACAATCACTTTAATTTGTTTTAATTTATTAATTAATTTACATTAAAAAACACACTGAAGCACCCTCTAGAGGTAACAGCATTCCCCTTAATAGACCTTTCATCCATCTTCTGTTTAAAGCACAACATATTTCAATCACAAATCCACAATTCAGGCAGATGCAGTAGTCTGGAAATGACAAATGTAATAATGCATAGACAGACACACACACACACACATATATATCAATATTTTACTCATTTAAGGGGGCACTGTAATAGAATGAAGGCATATGGTCCATCAAAACCCTCTTACAACATCAGTCCCTAACCAGCCCCTGGCCACATTCCCAGATGCCACCATGGGAACCGTGTGAGCTATATTTGAGATGGTTAATAGCAACATTGTAAAGACATTATATCTGCTAAAAGCACTAGAGCACAAAGAGAGCAAAGACTGTAGATGATAGTAAAATTGACAGCATGTGGCAGAGTTATTGATATTGGGCACATTTGGCCTTCATTTAATTAACTAAAACGATTGCCTTGCATTAAATAGTGCACTGAAAACATATAAACATATATGTGTGTCAGTCACAATTCAGACAGACAAGATACAGTAGTCTGCAATGGACTATATCATAAATATAATAAACAGTTTTCCCTCCAACATGGTTTCAAAATGCAGTAATTTCAGTATTGATTACTTTACAATAATCAATTAATCTTCTACTGATGGGCACAAATTTTCATGTAACAATTACCTTTCCCTTTAAAATGGCCATGTCGCTGTATTCAGTGCTTTTTAGAGCCTTGCTGAATGTGAACTTTCTGTCTCATTAAACTTCCATCAACCTTTATCAAACTGTGTCTTTCTTTCTCTGTGTCCCCTCTTCATCAGCTCATTCAGCGAGATGAAAGCAGGATTGAAGGATAACACTTTTACCAGGTGCTCTAATTGGACTGAGCTGGAGCAGCAGAGGAAACGGATCACCAGCATCATATCTGTCCCTGACGGTCCTCCTGATCTATTGTTTCACTTTGGGGTGGCACTGACTCCCATGCTGGATTAGAATACTTATTCTCTCACAAACAGGGCAACCCTTTGTTCAGTGCTGCTTGGCATTATTGCTAGAATTCCACAGATAAGAGATATCTTCTGGGAGGACATCTCGGCTATAATAAAAACAAGTGCAAGGGAACTGGCCACTGAGGATGACAAACAAGGCACCTTTGGCTTTCAAGTGTCCAGGCATAAAGGGATAGATACATTTGCTGAAATTTTACTCAACCTCAGGTCTGATGTAAATTTAACATTACATCAATTACTCACCAACAGATCCTCTAAAGTGAATGCTTGTCATCAAAATGACAGTTCAAACAGCTGATTAAAATATCCAAAACAATCATCCAAATGTAATCCACCACAATACATCAATTAATATCTTATGAAGTAAAAAGAGCACGCTTGTAAGAAACAAATCTATTATTAAGACATTTTAATTGTAGCTATACAGGCCAAAATATCCGAGTCCATAGTCTATGGTAATGCCTCCTCCAGTGATAAAGTCCATCCCCTTTTGTCATCTCACATCAAAATCCATGAACATGTTTGTTTAGAACTGTTTTGGACCGAAAAACATTGCTTGATCTGTGCATATTTCTCTCCTGATTCAGACAAGATTACTTTTTCACTGGAGAAAGCAATAGTTTGGATACTTTGAAATACTATTTCAGCAAGAAATGGCGTAATGGCGTAATAGTTTGAAGTAAAAAATATTTTTGATGAATTTGTTTATTACAAACATACAACCGTTGACCTCACAAGACATTTATTGATTTTGAGGGCATCCATTTACTGCACAAAATCTACTGGTGAGTGATGTAATACTAAATTCCTCAAAATCTTTCAAATTTTCAGCAAATTCATTTTAAACTTAGAGTAGCCTACAACAGACAATTGGCATGTGATCAGTGTACACAGACACCATTAATAGCTCTTAGGGTTTTTTTTCTCCTTTGGTTTTTACCCTCATCTAAAGTCATGTGTTTTTGGTAGTTTCATTTTTATATATGTAAAAATGTGCTGGATGCAACTAATGGACATTTTAAATATCTCAAAGGCATTGCCAAAAAAAGCTTCGTTGCTGAGTGTAGGAAAGCAGCCTTATTTACAGCCTTCTACGACTATGACTCGGTTTAAAAGCGAATTGAAAAATACTAAAATAATACTTCAAAAGAGATCAAAGTATGCTGCTTTGTGGAATTCTGGCAAGTCTTTGTAGCTGTGCATTGATCTTGTTCCTTCTTGTGCCTGTGCTAATAGCAGCCAGTCAATACGAGCTGGACACTGCAGACATGACAGAATACTTGACAATACTGTACAAGCCATGACACTGAAGAGGCATAAAGATATAGACTATACAAATCCTCAGACACTCTATCAAACAGCACCAGGAATTTAATGTGAGGACAAAAGATCTTGTCACATCCTCTGGTGTGTGGGAAGTTGTAAAATGATAGGAAGCTAAATGTTTCTATTTCTTCCAAAAGAAGGCAGGACAGAATGCGTCACCACATTTTTTGTTATCCTATACCCCATTTAAAGTTAAAGCAACCAAAACAGCCATTACTTCATCATTAAACTATGTCAATCATGTATGAAAAATACATCCTTTCCAAATTATCTATTTACTTGAAAATTATAACAAGTTTTAGTACTTTTTCAGACTTTTCTTTCTTAATCATGTTTAGCATGAGAATCCAATTCTTTAGCAGTGTAAATTAGTCAGAATTCGTGAAATAGCATTAGACCTCCTCTTTAAGAAAGAATGGGTCCAAACAACACAGAACTACTGCTGCAAAGTGACAGCAAACCTCAATATTTATCAAGAAAAATAACCAAAGAGAACTTCATAAAACCGACATCCATGAAAGAGCTCCAAATACTAACACTTTAATCACAGACACCAATTCAACTGCCAGATGTTTTATATACACTATTCAAAAGTTATGGAAGCTGTAAAGGCAAATGATGGTAAAACACCTTCATAAAAATGATTGCCTATTTCCTATGTAGGTGTTCCAACTGTGTAAATGGGAAAAAAATTCTCACTAGGTACTAAACAGCCCACATTGCACACTTAAAGGGGGGATGAAATGCTATTTCATGCAAACTGAGTTTTTTACACTGTTAAAGAGTTGGATTCCCATGCTAAACATGGACAAAGTTTCAAAAATTAAGTTGTACATTTGAAGGAGTATTTTTGTTCCAAAAAAACCTCTTCCGGTTTGTCACAAGTTTCGGAAAGTTTTTTTCGAGTATGGCTCTGTGTGACGTTAAATGGAGCGGAATTTCCTTATATGGGTCCTGAGTGCACTGAGAGGCTGAGCACAGAGCCTGATCAGAGCGAGAGCGTCGCGAAAAGTCACAAAAGAAGTGTGTTTTTGGTTGCCAGGGCAAGACAACCCTGCATAGATTACCAAAAGAGAAACAGCATTAAGAGACCGATGGATGGAGTTTATTTTTACAGAGCATCAACGGAGTTGTGCAAGTGTTTGTGTTTGTTCCCTGCATTTCGGATTGCACATCGTTTATTTCTTAAGGATAATGCAGTCCCAACGGAAAAGGGTCACGATTGTGTGTTGGAACCACATGCGGTGAGTAAAACTGCTTCAAATATCTCTGTGTTGTGAACTTAGCTATCAGCGCTTAAGCACATCAAGTAAACAACATGCGATGTTGTCATCAAACTGCACTTTCCACATGTACAGCTAAAAAAAAAAAAAAAAAAAAAAAAAAGACGACATAAAGTGGAACTTAGTCATTTTCCAAAACCGCTAAGCAAATATATACAGTTTCAGTACATACCACATAGCATACCGCCTTTGCTGATGCTGCTCTTGTTAAATTTCAGCCTCTGGATCTGTCACAGCTTCCACATGCTCTCAACTCAAAATCATACTCGCGCTCGTGATTCTTTAGCTCCGCCCACACGTCACGCCTCTAGGCGCTCGTGTTTTTTCGGGAAAAATCGGTACAGACTATCTTTCTCTTATAAATATAATAAAAATAAAGACTTTTTGGAGTTATGAAGGATGCAGTACTACTCTATAGGTACTCAAGATTAACAGGATATTGAGTGAAAACGAGCATTTCACCCCCCCTTTAAATGCATTACATACTTTAAAATGCATTCCATATGATCAAAGAAATGTCAAATACTAGCCAAAGGCAAATTATTTAAATGAAATGTATCTGTCCTAATGCCCCTTTTCATGTGAAGTCTAAAACTAGTTGAAAAGAGAGAGGAACATAGAGTGGAGAATCCTGCATGTTGCATGTAAACCAAGGTTAGAGAGATTTTATCGAGCTCTTCGACATCCATAGGTGGCAGAAGCTTGATCAGCTTTTCTATCAGATGCACCCCAGGAGAACCTGTTCCTCAGAAGAACCCCCCCACCGCTCTGAGCTAGTGTGACTGAGAGGTCTAGAATATGTATATTCATCAATAAGACGTCCAAAAATATGCATATTCATCACTTGACAACTGCATGCATATTTATAACTACAGTCCCACCAACCTCCTACAACTTGTTCTGCTGTTAAGATTTTGCCCAATTCCAGTCCAAAAAAGAATGCAAGTAAACTGAAAATAGTAACTTTGCTCTTTGTTTTTCACTGTCAGACACACACTGTAGACATAAGCTACAATAAAGAGAAAAAAGTCAATAATATGCTTCTAATACATGGTCAGACCCACAGCGCAGAGGTCATTTTCTAAGAATACAGTATTTGGGAAAAGTATCATGGAAACAGTGAAAAACAGGGCCAACGTTAGCATCAAACCATATCTATTTAATGTGTCCTACTCCAGTAGAGTTTGTCTAAGAGGATCTCATCTGAGTGCTGTCAGAGCACCGGCGCAGCACTGCAGGGGATCACCTCACATCCTCTCAGTCTTTCCTAGGGGTGGGCAACTCCTGGAGCAGTGCTGCCCCAGATAGGGCAGCCCTCCACTGTGATGATGGAGGAGATGACACCCGGGAGGACTGCGCTTATTCATATCTGACAGACACACTCCAGACCACATCCATTTACTCTCTTCCATCCTGCTAGGATTGTGTGTGGGGGGGTGGGGGGGGGGGGGGTTTGAGGGTATTTGTGCATGGGTTGGCATGAATCCATGTGTCTATCAGGAAACACAGGTGTGTGAGATGCTGCTTTGAGTTAATGTTTCCATAGCTTTTAATTTGCTGGTCAGAGCCTCTTTATTGAATTAAATATTCAGAGCCGGCCATGCTGAACATTTGCTGCATTAAAGAGTGTTTATCCACTTTTGAGAAGCATTTAAAATCATTAAAGATTAAAATGCTTACTGGAACAGTTGTTAGAGTGCCGGTGTTCTGTCCAAGTACTGCAATTTATAAAATCAGCCAGTGAATTGCAAATGTGATGTGACTGTGCTCTTTTTCTTTCTTTTCTTCCTAACCTTCCCTTCCTTCTTCCTTCCCTCAATCCTTTCGTTCCTTTGTTTCTTCCTCCTTTTTCTTCCTTCTAGCCTCACCTGCTTTACAATGCCTTTTCTGTTCTTTTTTTCCTTCTTTCTTTTCCCCTTTTCTTTCCTTTTCATGCACACTTAGAAGAAAAGGTTCAAAAATAAACTTTTTGTTGTTCATGGAGATTGCAACTGTGGGGGAACCTTGGTTCACTTTTTGAAAAGGTTCTAATTAGAACGTGCATTCATGACCCATATCGGTTCCTTTTTTTTTTTACCTTTTTCTAGATAGCAAAAACATTATTATTATTATTATACATTACTAATCCAATTTCACTACAGAAAATCATGATTGTCCATAAACTGTTTAATACATAAATATGTATTATAAACAACACAAATAAATAAACAACAATCAAACATAAATATGTATTAAATAAACCAGAAAATGCATGCTTTCCTTCTTTCATTCCCTCAATCCTTTCTTTCTCCCCTCCATTTAATTTTTGCTTATTCTTTCACAACATATATTTCTACGTATGTATTCATGTAAGGTATTACTGAAAGATGGATTGATAAGAGAAAGACAAAATTCTATAAAAGCTAAATTTTAGTAAACATAATTTTACAACATATACAGTGAGAATGTAAAGTTTAAATTTCCTGTAAGGGATTTCTAGAGGCATCTTTAGAAACACAAGATGTTTCAATGATAAAACATTATAAAATCTAATGGATCACATGGATTGTTTTCCTCTATTATCTAATGTCTGATGTGATGCAGGATGGACTGAACTATATGTTGAAAGAACCCAGTAAGGTCAGTTTCTCCCAGTAGAAAATGTCCATGAAGTTTGTAATCTGGTATGCTATGCGAATACAGAATCTCCAGTGAAATCATGATGTGGCCAGAGCAATGATAAAGGTACACACACAAAAAAAAAAAAAACATATAGCTGAGTATCTTTAAAGCACTCTATACTACCCTCAATCTTAAATCTAAAAAACTATGGACTCCCTGTAACCCAGAAAGTTTCTAAATGACAGAAATCTAGAAAGAAAGAAAAAGCACATATATATATCTAATAAACAGTGAGAAGTGAGTTTATTCAGCATCTACTGTACAGTAACCTGCCATTATTACACTGTAAAATTATTTCAATATAATAGGACTGAGCCATGAAAGGTTTCCTTTTCAATGTCAGTTTCAGCTCTCATTTTAAAATATGACCATAACAGCAGCATACAGTCACACCAATAAGGCCACATTTACTGTGAAGGGCTGTAAGCTGTCAGCCAGTCTTCTCTAGGGGCCATCTGGATTTAGTGACGGACCCCATCACCTATAAACACCATTACAGCAGGCAGGAGCAGGCGCATGCAGAGTGAGATATTGATTAGTCATGTCTTTGCATGGGGTATATGGAAGCGTTTCTGCGGGTGTCTGCTTTTGCTCAGCAATGCCCAAAATGATATTCTGTCATAGGGGGTTCAGTCAACACCTGGTCCTTTCTGGTTCCTGGAGGCTGGAGAAAGTGGATGTTTCTCTGTCACAGCACAGGGCTTAGGGGCTCTGACACATAAATGGGTGATGTGTTTTGGTCTCACCGGCAAGTTATCAAGGGTTTGGGGTGTGTTCAATTATCAGAAAGCAGAGGAGCTCAGTGATTGGTTATTTTTGGTGTTGATCAGAAGGCTGAATCACTTTAGAGGGAGCCTGAGAGCAGCTGTACTGTCTGTCTTTTGGTTGCTCATATAACTCTGCCATGACCACCCTCTGAGAGATACAGATGCATCTCAAAAAAATTGAATATCATGGAAAAGTTCTTTATTTTTTTGTAATTTAAATCAAAAAAGCAAACCTTCTTTTATTCTAGATTCATTGCACACAAACTGAAATTTTTCAATAGTTTTTTTATTTTAATTCTGATGGTTATGATTTACAGCTTAGGAAAATGTAAAATTCAGTATCTCAAAAAATTTGAATATTTTCTCAAAGATCAATCAAAAAAAGTTTTATAAAACAGAAATGTTCAATACTTGGTGGAAGTGGGTTTGGCACTGTGACAACTAGCCCAAGAGGTAGCCAGTATTTATACTAAAATTAATCAAACTAATCAATTTGGAATATTCAAATATTTTGAGATACTGAATTTTTAATTTTCCTAATATTTAAGTCATAACCATTAGAATTAAAACAAAAAATAAATCTTGGAATATTTCAGTTTGTGTGCAATGAATCTAGAATAACTAGAAGGGTAGCTAGTGACACACATAAAGAAATGGTCTTCACTGGGTATGGAGCGTTACAGTACTCCTGGGAGGTGAATTAGACTCACTGCATACTTATACAGAACGAAGCATTACAGAGGTGGAAAAGAACGTAAAACAAAAAACAAACAACTTTCAGTAGCCTGTCATTATCACACACCCTGTATGTGTAGAATCGTTTATAAACTCTTACTGATCTTTTCAGAAATGCTCAGGGACACAGACTTTTTCAGCAGCTGGGTCCCATTTCTATCGCACTTCAGAATGCCCTGCCTAACATTTGATCTGTCATATGAATCCTCCAGCTGAAGCTGCTAATTGGGGGCCAAGCGTTTGATTATAGAGGACTCTGGAGAGAACTGTGTGCTTGGAAGGTATCTCTGTAACTCTGTAAGGGTTCAGCTGTTTATAAAAATGATGGAGGTCTTATTCTTATGGAGAACTTGGAAGTTGTCTCCTGGGTGATGGCGACTGTCTGGCTTTCTCAGTTCACTGAAGGCACTAACGTGCTGTTTGAAGACTTCCCCTGAAGATGCCCTTAAGCTGTATCCAGTTCTTCAGGTCAATAAAAGCAATAAATTCTCCAGACTAAAGCCTTTGAAATGGTAAAATAAAAATATTCATTTATCACAGCCTCAGTAAGTGGAAGGAAATATACTGTATGTCTTTAATAGAGCCAAACTCACTCAGCCAAACACTGGCAATTCATCAAAGCCATACAGCCATATATTTCTTTGAGCGGTTAACTCTCTCATCAACACATTTTAGATATAATCATATTTCACTTTTGTGGTTTGGCTTACAAACACATCAAAATAATAAAAATAGAAAAAAAAAAGAAAATTAATGAGTAAATCAGATTCTGTTAAAGCCTCAGCAATATTTGGTTGAATAACACGATACACAGAAGTGGATTCAACCACACTATAATACATTTATTTTTATAATAAATATAGTTGTTTAATTATATTAAACATTAATGTGGATATTTTTTATCACCAAACCCTAAGCTTACTGTACCCCTAACAACTGCACAAGAAAGAAAAAAAACAATATTTTATTTCTAAATTAATGATAAACCACCATATAGTAGTCTATTTTATGCACTAGCACTGGCTGTGGATAATAAAAAAAGGCCTGCTAAAGAATTAAATAAAACAATAAAAAGTTCTCTAGCTCTGTGAGGGTTCTCGACAGTTCAGGCCAAGTATTTTCATTCAGACTATTATGACTATTATGACTATTAGTATTTATTATGAGTATTTATTACCTAAAGGGGGGCAGATTAGAAGTTTGTCATTTATACTGCAATGCTGAACTTTGATACACCTGCATTAGAAGACAGAGAAGTCTTTGCATATACAGATAGCTTCTATTTCTGTTGATCCACAAAAACATATAAATTGCAATTATTGGATAATAGACTCAAGTGCAACAGCGTATACAGAGACTGCCCAAGTGAAGCCAAGTGTGCTCAAGAGGAACCTAGTTACTGGTTTATTGACATTAATTATCCAAAATCCTATAATGTGATATAACTAGCAAGCAAATCTACAATCCATTAAAGATCGACCTGATATACTGTATAAACACAATTAATGGGGGAAAAATAAGCAAGTTTCCACTTTAAGCCACTTAATTTGGCTTTGAATGCTAATGGATGATTCTCTCCAGGTATTACAGACCTTAAACCATCAAAGAAGCCTGCAGCTCTCGTTAAAAAAAAAAAAAAAAATATATATATATATATATATATATATATATATATATATATATATATATATATAAATATTTGAAAGAAAAAAAGTGAATGATTATGTGTTTTTAGGTACTTTGGAAGAAAATAACTTAGTGGCTAAGGAAAAATGGAAACATAAACAGGCAAAAGTTTTGTCTCCAGGGGCTTTTTCCACAGGCTTTGTAATCTGCCTTTGGCAAGTGCAGGGAAGCTGTGATTAAACGGAAGCTCACTGTGCACTTCTGAAACAGCAAGAGAAAGAACTATAGAGAGTAGAAACTAATTATAATAAAGAATAGCTTTGGTAAACTATGGGAAAGAGCTCCTGAGGACAGAACAAACATTGAAGAGGAAGGGACTGTATTCATAACATAACTTTACAAATCTACAAAATGTTATGTAAACCTGAAACAGGAGACTTGAGGGAAAAAATCTCACACCAAAAAATTACAATCAAGTTATTATATTACTTACCTGCTTAATATCATGTTTTGCTTTTTCTACAGGGCACTAAAGGAGGAATTCTGAATACTGTGCTGGTAACTGCTCTTCTTGAATGGAGACGGAGGCTTTTAAAACATTAAAATAGGAAGCAAAAGCACAAAAAGCTCCATATGACGACAGCCAGCTGTTAGCCACTGTGACTGGTGAGTTAGTGAGTTAAACTCAAGAACAGACAGTCTGGCTTTTGAATCAAACATTCAGACCTTTCTGTGGACCAATAAATTGAAAGATCTGACTCCAAAAAAGACTTCGTTCATGAATCAGACACTGCTACGTCTCCCATGAATGTATCAAGAAGAATTAGGATGGATGTCAAGAAGTTTTTTTTTTTTTTACCAATAATGACTTACATTTTGGTCTGTTTCTCACACAGGTATCATAAGACTTGCAATGCATCAAAAGGACTACTTTCATGATACTTTAATAGTGCTCTGGTATCTTTTTTGAAGCTTGAAATTCCTTTCACCATTCATTGTCTTCATCCTTTTTTGTTCTGCAGAAGAAAGAAAAACAGAGAAAGTCATAAAGGTTTGGAATGACATAAGGGTGAATAAATGATGACACAGTTTTCACTTTTGGGTGAACTATCCCGTTAAGCACCTCTGTTGTATTCTCTGGTACAGCATCGATGTTCCTAACTTCATCAAACACACCATTCTGGTGATAAATAAATGCTGCATATATAGTGTTTAAATATTTAGTAAGAGAAGGAAAAAGTTTAGCATTTTTAAACTTCCAAATGCTGCACAGTTTTTAGACAATATAACCAAGACCTCTTCAAATATTTACATCATTGCAAATCCCCAGAGGCTTCCGGCAACACTGATTTTAAATAAATAACCCACTCCCACACATATTTACACGCTATGCAGCCACCAATTTAATAAGATCTCTTCAGCTGAAACTAATGTAAGGAGGTTTTCTGCGGACTAAAACAGCCCATTTTTCATTCACAGTTAAATGAGTTACCCTGCTCCTATATGGTTAAATACTATAAATGTAACTGTAGAGATTTTGATTGAATATGGTCGATTTGACTCATGTCCCTCTCTGTGCTTCATTTCAGATTTTTATACCAGGTCACACCTCAAATGATCTGTGACTCACTGACAGACTGTCAAGCATAAGACTTAAGGATTTATTTCAAGTACACTTCAATATAAACTTCACATAAACTCTGGACTGAGCCGTTTGGTTGATGTTATGGTTCTTTGTTTTTTTTTTGTGTGTGTGTTCAGTTTACTGAATTGTTTTCATCATCCCTTTCTGCTTCCATTCACATTTGTGTTGTTATATTTACCATGGAGGACATGACTGAATATCAGAAACTGTTTCCAGGGGGTTGTTACGAAACATGGGTGTCAAATTTGATTAAACTGATTCTTTCACGCTACCTAATTTTCTCCACTTGCTTGGTTACTGAATAAAACCAATTCAGGTCTGTCGAGGTAGTAGATTATACCTGTGCTTGGTGGCTTTCTAAATTCATTTTTTCCTTTAATTAGTTTTGCCTACAGTAGAGTCCGTCCCATAGCAAACTGCCGGAGGGAGCCTGGCTGATTACCCTCTTTATTTCCCTGTTTCTTGTTAATAAGCATGAGGTTCAGTGATTAATGGTAAACTGTGTCTCAAATGAACTTTGTGTTATTATAGTGTCACTGATTCAGATATATACATTCTCAAATTCGTTTGTTATTGATGTGCAGTTGTGCTTGTACGATTTCAACCCTCACTAGGTTTCTGCAGGTCATTTTAAATCCAACCATTGCCTAGAGCAGTATAAATATTACACCATATTCTTTTTGAAAGGAAAAGCCATTTCTTGAGCAGAGAGATGACAGATTGAAAGCTTATCTGACTGGACAAGCTTTGCATGAGAGCTATTGAATTGTGCAAAAAAAAACAAAACTATATATATATATATATATATATATATATATATATATATATATATATATATATATATATATATATATATATATATATATTGTGTGTGTACAATATCAGACTTTATTATTAATTTCTTAATTCCTAGTGGATATTACACATTCCATCTGTTTTAAAAGCTAGTAATATGTATAAATCACTCCCAAACAAGTATTCTGTACAGGAATGAAGTGTGTATCAGACAGTAATCAATTATTGTTAACCATACAAAATTTTGATTTGAGCTTACAACCACTAAAATATTCATTCAGCGGTTACTGATGGACAAAAGCTCATTAATGCTTCATCAAACATAGGCTTTAACAATGATGGTTGATTCATCAAGGATTATTCTGATAAAACAGCCATTAAAAATAGATAATGCAACAGAGAGAAAAAAAAAATCTTTTCATTAAAGATCATCTCATCTAAAAAAAAAACTCATTATCAATAAAGTATGAAAAATGGCAGGGAAAGCTGTTTGTGGCTTTTTCAAACATTCATTTGACATATATAAATAAATATTTCAATCATTCATATATGTTTTTTTCGATCATAAGTGAAGCTGGATGGTTTTCTGTGGAGGTCTTTCGCTGATTCTAGCAGATTTCTGACTGTTTAGTGTACTAGATCAGTATTTATTAACTGGTTTTGTTTTGCCTAAATTTGGTTTCTAAATGTCTTTTGAATTTTGATGGTTTCATGTTCTTAGCAGCCAAAAATTGACTGCTCAGAGAAGTTTATGGTTGCCCCTCTTTGCAAGAAATTCAGTAATTCATGTAGTGTGAGTCATATTTTATTCCACTTGGAAAAAAAATATTCAAATAAATGTAATAAATTTTTATATATTATTTTTAATCTCATTTTTACACTTAAGTAAGCCTATTTATTTTCCCTTCCTAACGAGGCATGATTTCTTGGTTTGAAATAATTGGCATATTATAAATTGCATTTGCATATTTATTTTTCCTTGTTTCCCATTTTTTGAAAGCAACCCACCCGTTGAGAACTATTCTTCTAAAATTCATCAGTCATGAACAAAAGCACTCAGCTGCATGTACAACATACTTCAGACATCAAGTGCACTGATCTGTCTAGAATTGCACAGGTTACTAATCCACAAAACAAGCATCTGGCAAACTGCCATCCTGTAAGACAGTGGTTCTCAATTCCAGTCCTCATGTACCACCGCTCTGCATATTTTGCATGTCTATCTTATTTAACACACCTGACTCAGATCATCAGGTTGTTAGAAGTGAGCACCGTGCATGAACTGTGTTCAGATTGACAGATCACTACACAGTGTTCATTGCTCCCTACTCCCTGAGCACGGGAAATCTGTTGAAGTTTATTTCACTTCCACCACAGCTGCAGCTTCTTCACACACAGATGAAACTTACTAGAGAAGTGTGAAGTGTGACATAACATACTTCGGTAGCACTTTATTTTACAGTCCTGTTCCCCATGTACATACTATGTACTTATTATAGTAATCACAATAACTATGTAATAACTAGGTACTAACCCTGAACCTACCCCTAAACCTAACCCTACCCCATGTAGATACCTTGTATTACCAGAACTTTCTTAGATAAATACACTGTAAGTACACTATAAGTACATGTTAGTACACGTACTGTAAAATAAAGTGCAACCCATACTTCTGTAAATAAATACAATTTGAATTCACATCTCGCACACTTTAACGGCATTTGAATTGAACATATACACTCCCTTCAAGCTGGAATCATGGCCAGATATCCTGTGATGTCCACTTATGACCTTACTCGTACAAATTCTTATGATTTGTGAAAAATCTTACGTGTTTTACGAGGTGGTAAATTAGCCCCTAAACTTAACAATCACTGAAATCATATAAATTTAGCCACATCGTAAAATATGTATGAATTGGCCATGAGATAGCTTTGCAGATAAATACAAAGCGGGGGAGTCATGAGGACTGTAATTGAGAACCACTGCTGCTGCTGCAAATATATATTTACATTTGCAGCAGCAAAAAACTAACAAGATGGCAGTTCACTTGTGCACTGAATACATGCAGCCGGTTTAGAGGGAGCACAGAGACAGATCTGGAAAAAACTAATGGTTAAAGCTCAGGGCTGGTAAACAGAAGATTGCAGGTCTGATCCCTACAGGGAATCTCCTCATAGTTCAACTGTATATCATACTTGAATAAACAAAAATGTAATAAATAGGATTACTCATAGTCTCAGAGATGAAACTATCAAAGATCCTAGAAAATAACTTATAGAGTGGCTTATATGTACCATGGTAGTGTCCAGCTCTACGTGTACTGCAGGCTTGTATTGTGTTTTCATGCTGACAGGATTATAGCTGCATCTCTGAACAGAAAGTAAAGTGATTATGGGGTTACTATGTTAGGCATTTAATTTAATGGCATTTAATTTAATAACAGCCATGAATTATGAAATGGCAATCAAGAGTGTGGCACTGAGAATTATTTCAAACATGACTGTGGAAATGCATTCTACGTGAGAAGGGGGGATAACTTTAACATCCAAATGGTAATTGATTCATACAGAACAGAACCCAAAGCCCAATTTGTAACTAAACTGCTATTATTATATGCATAGAAAGTGTTGCTTGTCAGTGACTGCATGAGGAACTTCAAGCCCAACAGATGTGTTTTCAAGCAATGGGAGACCAGCTCACTTTATTATTGTGTCCTCACAAAACCCTATACGACAGAAGATTGTGTAAATCGCTTATTTTTAACATTTTCTGGGTCTTAACAAGTTCAGCATCTGATGCTTGGGGGGGGGGGGGGCTCTGCTAAAACTCACAGCATGCACCTCTCACATGAGTTATGAACATAACTGTTAAAATGGACATCGAGATGAAAATGTATTGAAACAGGCCTCAGTCTTCACAATGCTTTAAACAACTGTGTTCATGATGACCTCCTTGTGTGTTTGCAGGACAGCAAAACCTTCTTCAATGGGCACTGAATACAGAGCTTCAAGTGTTGTCTGACCTCTAGGCAGCCTGTAAGAAGAGTTTAAGTACTCACTCCAGTGAGTGCGTGGTTATGAAGAGCAGAGGTTCAAGTGGGGCATGTCTGAGTGCTTGATACTACTCTAACGTTCCTCTTCTCTAAGACAGCACATCCTATTCAAGCAAACGGATACACATTTTTCTGCATTAAACTGCTCTTCTGCACTTGATTTGCTTAAAACTTAATATTTTTTTCCCATAATAGTTTTTATATTAGTATATTATTAAATATTAACCTCAATAACCATTTATGGACTGCATTGTAAAGCTTGTGGCAAAGACCTCAATAGTCCTCTGACCTAACCTTGCTTGGAAAAGCAATTTTATAGAGAAAAAGAGAAATAAGTGAGAGAAAAGTGGACAGTGTTGGCTCTTTTTGTTTTCTCTTCTCCATTTTCCAAACCTTTCTTTCTATAGTTTTTTATTACAAGGAAATTTAAAGACTGTCAGTGCCTTTGTTTTGGATTGAAATAAACAAATGAACAACAGAAAAACAAACCTGCTCTGGAGGTCCAGATAATCACAGACAACAATTATGTAATTAATTTCTTTCACACTGCATTCTCCAATCTCTCTTCCCTATTTCTTTGTCTCTCTCTCTCTCAAAAAAACCGCACACATACCCAATTTATCCAGTCAAGAGACCATTAGACACTCAGCATCGACTGCAAAGATACCCATCTACTATCTTGACCTCTAGATTACAGTTCGAAAACATGATTGGTGGGGCAGATGGGATCAGAAGATCAACACTTTAACTACAAGACTCCAGATAAGTCCTCCATTCAGTTCCTGTTCTGTGCTACAATAGCAATCAGTGTCCTGGTTGGAGTTAACCCTCCTACACTCAACTTCAAAGCCAAATACACTTCAAACACCTATACAAGCTTCTACTGGCTGACTGACCAGGCCAGTCTCACCTTAGCAGGCCTCTTTGACACTTCCTAGTAGATCAAAAGAAGAAGAAAACTTCACTTGCTGATAAAGTTACTGAAAAAGTCAAAAATATAAATAAATAAAAATATAAGAAAATAAAAGCTTCCAACTTTCCAAGCAGGAAATGCAGAGATTTAGGCTGTACATCAACACCACTTGTATTTTGCACTGCTGCAGAGAATTTAAGGATGCCAGCATTTTCAGTTCAGTGCACTGAGAAACGAGAATGACTTGTTGGCAGCAGCATAGCGTTCCTGGATCTCTGCCCTTCAACAAATCTTCACACAATCATCAACGCCCTGAGAAGGGATACAGGCTGTCAGCAACAAGACATTTGAAAAAGACAAACGCAGATTATATGTGGTCTATCTATTTATCCGTCCATCTATCTGTAGTATCTATATAGTAAAATCTATAGTAAAATATCGTCAAATCGTCAAGACAATTTCCAGACTGTTTTTGGTGTAATTGCACGATGAAACTGAAGGAATAAAATTGTATTTCTCTGTATACCCACCTATGTTGGAGAAACAATGCTGAAACTTTTCTTCAGAAAATGCTTAAGTTCAGCTCTTATTTGTCTTTATTGTCAAGGCTGTTTATACACAGTGTTTAGGGCAGACTCTGAGGATATTAAACAATTCTTTCCTAATGTGTGGATTCTTAGTATAATGAACAGTGGCATAAAGCAGCCCTGAAAAAAAGAAGAGCTGTAGCAATCCACGCAAATGAATGTCTGACACAAAGAAATTGCAACAAAGAGTGTGAATTATATTCCTTCACTTTATTAAAGTCTCACAACTTCCACTGGACCAGGGCACACAGGGACAGAACATTAAAACACAAACAGCCAAATAAAAGTAGTTGCACACTATAAGATGACAGCAAATTAAACCGGTCAAAAAGACCACAGTCTCTCCAGTGTTGGGGTTGAAATTTAAAGTGCTTGAATTCATTCATCTTTTAGTAAACACCTCTTCTGTCCATACAAACAGGTTGTAGCTGTTGTATTCATGAAGCTACAATGAAGCAATGGTAGCATTCTGAAATTGCTGCATACTTTCATGTCAAAGCAGTTGGAAAAAAACATGACAAGATATGAACTATATGGAAGGGAAATTGTTAAGTTTATAGTAAGTGTTTGTTTCAGACACTTTCATGCTTTCAAAGAATTGTTCAGGTTATAAGAACCAAGGTGGTGTCATAAACACATGGGCAGCAAGTCATAAATGTATTTTACACAACAGTATCAGGTCTTTGTATAGGTGCACTTAATAATGCAATTAGGAAATATACCTAGTATTTTATTGATGCAATTAACTGTTCTTGATTAAGGTTTTTTCTTTTTTGGTTTTGTTTTTCTACACTGCGGCTCCTTAATGGTTATTAGTTAAAGGTACTGCCATCTTTGCAGATATTCTTGAAACGTTGAAGTTCTAGACGCATCTAAAGACGCAGTTTATACAAAAATGAAAATGTCATTCCAAACCTGTTTTTTTCTCTGTGGAACACAAAGGAATATTTAACCTTTTTTTTTTTTTTACTTACTGCCCATTGGTCAAAGTCAATGTGGTCCAAAATGCAAGCAGACAGGATCGTTTTTGTGCTTGACTTTCACTATATGGACTTTTTGCTAAAGATCTACTTGTGTCTCCCACAGAAGAAAGTCATCATACTTTGGAATGACATAAGCAGTTTTTGAGTGAACTATCCCTTTAATTATACACTATTTTTTGTGTGTGTATCACCTCATTTGTTAACAGGCAAATGAAAGATAAGATGCTCCTATCTGTAAACAGACACTGACATGAGCGATTCACCTCTGACCACAGCAGACGGAATCAATGTACTTCTGCGACTTTGCATTAGCAAGTAGACAGCGTATTATGTGTGGCCTCTCCTCCTGCACACGTACACCGATAAAAAGAGAGACAGAAAGAGAGAGAGAAATACAAACAAAGTGCGTCCAGAGCATTATAAAACAAGCCCTCCATCGATTTTATGCTTAGTATAACCACAGAGTTGGGTGAGAGAGAGAAACACACACACAAATATCCTTCTTCTATTGATTTACTTTAGTTGGTTTTAGACATGGCTGCCCGTCTCTGCTCAGGGTGTGTCTAGAAGTATATGGCCCACGTAAGAGCATGTTGTAATACCCAATGCCCCTTGTATGGTGGAAAAAAGGAAACATTTTTTCTTTAGAATAAACTTCCACTTTGAAGGTTAAGGGTATATATATTGATACGTATACACCCTCTGATACATATATTGCACAAACACACAGAGGTGGGTTCTTGCATATTTAAAATCATAGTACAGATAAGTCCATGTGCTTCCATGAAGTGGATTTTGTTGTATATTTATGTATTAGAGTGTGCATTATGTATCAAGGCATGCCAAAAGCACAAAAACTCAAAGTACAGACAATCTTATCAACCTTCTGAGACATATTTATGTAATCTGACCTTAAGAAAGAGAAACATTTCCATAAGGAGAACAAACTGAAAACCATTCTCCTTAGAAAACAGCTACTGGTAACAAAAGCAACCTCTACAAATCATTCAAACCTAATGGCAAAAGACAAATTGTCCAATTTTTCCATGAATGATAATGTTTTAAGTATCATTACTTGCGGAGCCAAAAATAAGTTAGTGCAACATCAAGACAAAAATCTTTTTCAAAAATTAAGAAATTGCTCAGGTAGGTACTTTATGTATATTTAAAGTTTCACCGCAAGAGTATTTCTATTCCAAAGACAAGGCAAAAATGTTATTCCTGCAGCACTGGAACAGACCAAACAGATTAATAAAGGCATTTTAACTGTAAACATCTTAATGTATAAATAATGAAAAAGCATTATAGCAATATTGTATTCAACTAATGTGGGGGAGGGGAGGGTTGAAACAGCAAGTTTATGCTTTGAGCATGCCATAATCCATAAAAAAAGAACCTTGTTAACACATGAGGCATAAGCCTAATTAAACTGAAAATCATCTGATCATGACTGCAGCCAAGGTGAAAATAAAGGGAACAATGTCAGTGGCGTGCATACCCACCTGCCAAAACACTGTCTATAGGTCAAAGAGACTGCTGCACTTGGAAACAAGACGTTATGTAGGAATGCAAACGAAAGAAAAAAAAAAGATTTTGTAGCTTGCACTGTTTTCTTCGTGTTTATGTGGTGGATTCAGACAAAGATGAGAAATGAGGCATAAAGTAATACACAAACAGATCAGATCACAGCAGACCGAGAAGTTTTCCTTTGGAAACTGGAGAGAAGACTTGGGTCACATGACATAATGACTCTCTCTTTTAGACAAGATCTGTGAGGCTGCAAAAAAAATAATATGCGTTTTCGCAGTTAAACCTCAGGAGGTTGGTGTTGTAAATGTCATATTCACCCACTAAATGAGTTGGTGTCCTGAGGGCACACCGCATGGGGAAATAGCCAGACACAGAGAGTGTCTTGAATAATCTCCACAGGCAGTCAATGACACAGCACTCACGTCGTCTTTGACGTTTGTTGAGTATTAGTACAAAGACTTCTCTAGTACTCGTTTTCTGCTTTCGCCTTCTCTTTCAGACTGAATTTCTGTCTGTCAGTCTTTTCTTCAGTTTATCAATCCATTAGGATCCAGCTAGATTATAATTGTCTTGTATGGTTGATGTAATTGTGAGTGGTAAAGGTTTCTTAGTGGTTAAGGAATTATGATCAGTGACTTTTAGTTTGAAGTGATAGAGCAATTTTGCGCGATAGATTCGCTGATTGTGACAATACTTTTTGTTGCATAGTTAGATGCGATAGCTTAGCTGCTTTGTTTAGCTTAAAACATTATCTAGCCACTAACACCACCTAGTCTAGTGCAAGCTGCATGTGTGTTCATGCATTCAGGGAGGTAGCCTTATCAGTGTCTATGGCTGCAGCTGACCCTCACTGGATCTTTGGCTTTTTAAGTCTTGTGGAGACGCCAAGCAGTACCGGAGCATTGTGTTGTGGGTCAGCCTCACTCCTGACCACTGCTGGCCAAGGCTGAGAGAGCCGGCCGCGAGTAATGTTGTGGTTCCCTGCACTGAAGCATGGCAAACCTCTGGACAGAGGAGGAGGAAGAAGCTGCAGGGCCTGGTGGATCACTGAGGATCCTGGTTTTGGGTTTGACCCACTACCGCCCCCTATAGACAGAGCAGGGAGAGTTACCCATTTGTGTAGACGTGGAGGTTGCAGGACACGCGGGCTGTGCTGCAGGAGATTGTTTTGACGGCTTTCAGGGGTCAATTTCGCAATCTGTTCTCCAGCCCCTGGTGAGTCATTCTCACTGTCGTCTTGTATGCGAAGGTGGGTGCTAAGCAACCGGCTCAGCTCTTCTGGGTCAGGCAGAGATTTTGACTCCATGTGAGGGTCTTTAGCAGGAGGAAGAATTGGAAAGGTGCAGTTGGCTGGAGGACAGGACACAAGAAGCCATTCCTCTTCGGTGCATGCTTCATTGTGGCCCCCGGTGGGGACTATTCTTGCTAGTTTTCCCTGGATGAGGATTTCTTTGGGGATGTGACTGATGGGCTGAAGTATTTGAGACTGCAAAAGACAAAACACAACAATATTTATCACAATAAACCAGGATTGAGATCTGTGATCAGGGGCTAAATTCCCATAGTCAGTGTATGGGACTGATATCTGTATTAATTTACAGGTGTGACTCTCGTATAATCCCATTCATAGAACAGTTTACAGAAGCAGTTATAGCAATGCTGTAAAAAAGGGGATTTTAACTGACAGCAACTGCTGCTAGTCTTGTTCACATAGCAATGGTTAGTCAAAATCACTGATAAAATTTGGCTGCAATTCTAAGAAATAAATTAGTCACTTAGGTTACAAATTTGGTTATCTACTTTAAAACCAAATTGTGCTTGAACCAGCATTGTGCACAATTCAAAAACTGAGAAGGCCTTTTAACTTCCAATTCAATTCCTGAATTCATGATGAAAGAAAAAAGAATTCAAATGAACTAGAATCCAAATAAATTCTTTAAACTGACAATTTTAAATCACACTTTAGTTTGGGGACCAATTCTCACTATTACCTAACAATTAACTATGACTACTGCTTCAGTAAACTACTCATTTGCTGCTCAATAGTAGTTGGTAAGGTAGTTGGTTATGTTTAGGGGTAAGATTTAAGGCTGGTCAAATGTGCATCATGAGTTCTAATAAACAGCCAAAATAAAGTAATATGCATGCTAATAAGCAACTTGTTAATAGTGAGAATTGGTTAGTTGACTGTTGAGTTGCGAACCAAATGTGACAATAATATGGTAATAGAATTGTTTTGGGTGGATGAGCATGTATGCATGAGAGTTTCAATAAAGACAACTGTACACCATGACAGTGGCGCAAGTCCTTGTTTCCTTCTCATTCACTCTCTTGTTTCTAATGAGCTGCAAAAGAAATGTACTGAAACCACAGCACCCCCTACTGGCTAACAGTGATTTCGTGCAGCCTGCTACATTTCTACTCAGCCAGGGACCATTATCTCCAAATACAAACACAAAACAATTGTATCACATGCCATCAACATGCTCATTCCTCACTTAAAGAAAGCAGGTACAAGGGGGTAAAAGCGTGTGTGTGAGAGTTTATGTGCAGGAAGTTTGCCAGCGAATAGTATTGTATTTAATATAGAATTGTGAGGTACAGACAGTCACATCCTCTATGTATAATCACAAAGACTCAGGGGTGCAGACACATGTACAGACACCTTCAGAGAACACATCCAAAATGCATTCATCTCTGGCCATCTCTGTCTCTTAGTGAGAATAGTCATCTCAGGAACTGTAACTTTTTAGACTCTGTAAGAACTTAAAAGCCCCATTTACATAGATCACTCAAAAATTTTGACAGACTGGCATTATTTTCCATGCCCTTTTTTTCTTAAATGATGTGGACTGACATGTGTGCTTCACTGTCTTCACTCCTTTCAGTATTTGTCGCATCGTATCACTGTCCATTTGCATAAATGCGAAAAACTCTCAATGGTAAAATTGCGCCTCTATTGCCAACTCTGAAAACAACTGACATCTGGTCAGTTTGGTCACTCCAAATCACTGTCAATGTGAATGGGGCTTTAGAATGTCAACCAATGAAAAGTACACAACTTTGACAAATAACTCCTTTACTGTTTTCAACAATGCTTTCAAAATCATAAAAAGGAAATAATTAAAACATATTAATAAACTGTTTATACCAATAATTGATTTGCTTCAGTCAAGTCCAACTAATTTTAAATGTCTTGCTTTATTGGTGAAAGCCCCAGTTCCAGAGGATGACATTACCGTAAAAAACTATAATTTTGCAGATAAATTGTTTTAGTGTGTAAAATATTTATTGAACAGTGGTGTACGGTTATAATATTAGCTTGTTGTCATAATGCTGTTTCTACACTTTCATTAAAAGAAGCAATAAGACAATCAATGCCACTTTTTACAGTATGGTTAAGGTATATTCTTAAGCATAATACAAAGATGAGTACCTAAAATACCCTTTACTGTGGTACAATTGCTGTAATGAACAGCCCCACAGCCTTATTGCTTTTATAAAATGGCAGCAAAAGCATTATGAAAAATGACACCAAATGTTCAAATTAACAATTTGTACATGATAAACAATTCTTGTGCCAAGAATTATAGTTCATTATACTGACTCTATGCAGTTTTAGGGTTGCCAAGCAACATAGCAACTTTATTATAAAATTCATCATATGTGTTTTTTTTTTTTTATATTGTCTTCAAACAATGCTCATCTAATTAGAATTTAGAGTTGAAAATATTGGTTTCATCATACAATACTAACATCATAAAAACAAAAGAATCATGCAACAACAGCAACAAAACAGTAAAATGAAAAACAGCAACAGCAAACAGATTCCATGCTGCTTTGCTTTAGTGGACTGATTTAAAATCTGTGAAACTTTTTAAAGGGGTTTCTGAATGAGTGCCTGAAGTATCTGAAATATTTCCAGTAGAATAAGGACCAGGTGTTATTGATTGAGTCTTTACAATGCAAGGCTCAAGAGTTCCAAAATCACCTCAGACCCCAGAGGGTTAAGCATGGCTGAGCTGACCAATGCGGAGTTTTCACTAAACTTATGTTAATGGATTACATACAGTATATTGTGTTCAAATGGCTGTCTGTTGTATTGAAATGTTTTTTTTTTAATTTGCTGATTAGTATGTCTGAAAAGAAAAGTTACTATAACACTAGAGATAACACTAGAGATAAGGATGTGCAAAAATTGCAATGATGACTTGTAGGACGCTTGCAAGACTATCACAAATCAGTAATGCTGTGCACTTAATGCTATTGCTTTAGAATGGAGTAAAAAAAGGAATATGAAATCTTTGCTCTCACATAGTTATAGCTGCATAATTTCCCGCTAGTGTTGCAAATTATAATTGTATTTATTTATTTATTGGTAAAGAAAACCTAATTTAAAAAATATATATATAATTTAATAATTACAATTATTTCATAGGTTTGTTGTTTGTTTGTGGTGGTGTCTATTTAAAACTAAAGTACTGGCCTGTTTGTCCTAGAAGAGAAACATCCTTTTTCATTTAGCATTAAAAAGCCATCCAGATTTCCAAGAAAAGCAGGGAGAATCAACTCCAAAATATTTCAAAAGATAACTTTGTAACACGATTGCTGGATATTACAACAGAGAGAGTTGTAATAAAGTCTGGCTTTAATTCAGTCATTCGTCTTACTGTAAGATTTGGCTGATGAAATGTGGCCATTTTGATAATAGAAGAGTTTTTAATATCCTGGGTTTGTAGAAGAGGAGGTTAAAATGTGAATCCTGAAGGAATTATTGGATCATTTTATTTTAATTGCCCTCTAAAATGTTTCAGCGTCTCCCTGTGCAGTCACAGAACCAAGGACAATTGCACTATGGGCTAATTCATTGCTTGTGTGTATGTTTTGAGATAATTAAACCCTGGTTCACCTGTGCAGACAGATGACTGTTTGGATAAAGTCTCTGGGAGCAGGCTGAGAGAGATGGTGGGTCTCTCAGAACACACCAGTAAACAACACTGTAGCTCCATCAAAGCGAAGACAGATCTGACATAACCACAGCAATCATAGCTCACGGAGGAAGAGAGGACTTCATATAGGTGGTTTGGGCAAAAAAGTCATGAACCATGCCAAAAATGTCTCATGCCAACTGTATTTTGTTTTGTAAGTGAATGTTTGAAAAAAAAAAAAAAAAAAAAAAAAACGAATCCATGCTTCAAAAATAAAAATCTGATTCAAAAGCATGCATCAGTCATTCAGGTCACATGACCATGCAAAGGCTGAAGCTTTTAGTAGAGGTTACTGTACCACGCGGTGTCGCGGAAGTAATGTATAAGATGCTCCACCCCTGTCCCGGAGTATTATGGGTTAAGCAGAGGGGGAGAAACAACACAGAGAACAAGTTCATCCAATCAGGAAATAGAAAGAGGGAAGAGAAAAGGAAAAGACAGGGAGGAGAACATGGGAAGAGGAAGACAGACCAGAAAGTGAGTAAAAAAAAAAAAATAAGAAGAAGAAAGTGTCCGATCGGTTGAGGAAGACACCAAACAATCTGACATCTGCTCTACCTGAACTACAGCAATGTTTACAATCAAATTATCACAGCTTTCTTCTTGCAAAATTAAATGACTACAAAACTAAATTACTGCTGTCCTCACTTATTTTTCATGATATATACCTGAATCCTCCACTGCCATGGGCGTAAAGTTGTGATAGAGCATAGTAAGGACAATACAACTGAATTTACTGTGCACACAGTTACACTATCTTCAATTTATTGCAAATTGAACCTTACTGAAACTTACTATAAAAACTGTTGCTAAAAATATTGGTATAGCAACAAGTTTTAAGTTCATTCATAAGGACTTAAAGTTTTGGAATAGGAGTCAAATCCTTAAGGCGTTAATTGCCGTTTTTTCCTAAGTAATATACTTTCTCTAATCCATAGAAGCTCATTTCCACCTCTAATATATATATATATATATATATATATATATATATATATATATATATATATATATATATATATATATATATATATATATATATATTAAATACAGTTTGTCTTTTAAAAACTTGTGCTGCTTATTGTTTTTGTGGAAACAGTGATATGTTTGATTCATGCTAACTTTTATCTTTGAATGGTAGTATACATATCTTATTTATTTATCATAATCATAATTTAATTTCTTCTCTCAAAAAATCAGATTTATCATTTTATTTTCTATTAGGCAAAAACCGGTTTCCACACCCATTCCAGGTTAATGTGCAGACAACTATAACCAATTACAGCCATTTGTAGGTTAAATTCACCTTTGGTTTTTGCAGCTCTGATTGTTTGATCTGACAAGCCAACTTCAAGCTCAGTCAATGGGATGAGTTTGAGACAGAGCTACCCATTTATCCATTATTATATTCAGAACAATATAACATTTACTTTTGCCAAAGTAAATTTAAACCAATTTAAATACAGACATAAAGATGCTCTTCTTCCATAGTGAATCCTATTACTCCCAGATCTCTCTCCCTCTCACACACAATCTGTTAAACCTGCATGTGTTCATGCTGTTTCAGACAACAAATGCTGGCTCTTCAACTGACCGCACTGGTGCACAGCAATGTGTATCCAAAAATCCCTGCACAAACACACCTGAAGACAGGACACAGCGGAGCCATCCACACAAACACACTGTGGGACGGATGGTGTGATCCACCCAGTGCAGTGACCCACCTAGACCTGACAGAGATGCTTCAAAACTGCCCAGCGGGCATCTGCTGACTTTGTCTAACCCTCTTAAACAAATTCAACTTTCATCTGTCTCACACATCTCCTCCTCCTCCTCCTCCTCCTCCTCCTCCTTTCTCTCTCTCTCTCTCTCTCATTACACTAATATCCTATTTATACAGCCCTGACTCACTGCCTGGTTTAACTATATTGTGTATATATATATATATATATCCATAAACCTACAGAGAGACAGAATATGAAAGGAGGAAAGGAAACAGCAGAGAAAGAAACCGAGGATGATGGGAAAGAAATCTGAACATTTTGCCAAGGGAATGGGGTCAGAGGTCAGGGGTTAATGACTCACTTTGCCGGCGTTGAGGCATGCTGGCACGAGGTGCAGTCTGGTACTGGCACTGCCAGGGAGAGAGGAGCGGAGTGGATACAGCCTGCAACACACAGAAAAACTGTGACACACACACACACAACACCCGCACAGCTGCAGAGACAAACCCTAGTGAATCTAGACAAAACACAGTTTAGAAAAAAAAAAAAAACACATCACAGAGAGAAACGGCACACATCTCTTCTATGAAGACTAACTACTAGGGTTGGAACGGTACACAGATGTCACGGTTCATTATGTACCTCGGTTCGGGGGTCACGGTTCGATTCGATTTCGATACAACAGGGAAAAACAAAATCTACTAGGCTCGGTTTCTTTTCATTTATTTTGAACAGACAGTGGTACAAATAAAAAAAGAAAAAATTTCACCTAGATGTGAAACTAAATAAATATTATTTAATAAATGTTTTAAATATATATACACATTATACACACATATATACATATACATACATATATATACACATATATACATACACATATACAGTATATATACACATATACATACATACACATATATACATACATATATACAGTATATATATATACATATATATACACATACATATATATATATATACACATACATATATATATATATATATATACACATACATATATATATATATATATACACATACATATATATATATATATATACACATACATATATATATATATATATATACACATACATATATATATATATATATATATATATATATATATATATATATATATATATATATATATATATATACATACATACATACATATATACACATATACACATATATACATACACATATACAGTATATATACACATACACACACACACACACACACACAAGCACCACCCCAACTGCACAAAACGCCCCCATTACGAGAGAAAGCAACAGTCATGGCTCTTCCTACGGGACATGACAAGCGGCGGAACCGAGGTGCGGGGGGCGAATGTTACCACAAAAGCTTAAAAGACAGCACACTTAGCTTTGTACACCGAGGCGGGAACTGGAACAATTCTCTCATCCTCCATTACTGGCAGCGAACTAAATAAACGCTAATAATAGTGGCATGTCTTAATGCTAGTATTTCCTGTCACTGTTTAAGTTCAGAAATGAAGACTACCATCTAGCAGTCGGGATATAAACTCAAAACGAAACAACTGCAATGAATTTTGTATGACTTTTTTTTTTCCTTTTTTTTTTTTATAAATGTTGATATACCCTGACAGATCCATATCAGAAGCTCATGGCACTTCTCGGCTCGAAAGAGGCTTTAAAGGAAGAGCACAGCAGGGCTTGTTGGGCGAGTTCATCACCTTGAATGATGGCCAAGATGATGGCCATCAGAATGTTCAATTGGCTCTGTGCAAGAAAGGCAATCCCTAGAGGTAATCCTTGTCTGAAACTTACTGTAACACAGCAGGGGATTGCTGTGTTCCAGGGCATTGTCCACTGACTGCAGTGTGTAGAATATTGGTGAGTAGTCTTTGATGGTAGGCTTCCTGCAGAAAGCTGGCTGAAGGAAAAGATTCTGAATGGATGATCTCCAAACACTGCCTTACTTAGAGAGAGAAGCCCCCGCTATATTTTGTGTGCTTTTTGTGATTCAATAAGCTTTCAATAGTATTTGGAGGAAGGGGTTTCCCCATGAAGCATTATCAAATGCAAGGTTGAAGTGAAAAAAACAAAAGGGAACAAATTATTGTATGGCATAAACCTGATGCCCGGAAAGTGAGCATGGTCTTGAGTCTCTCAAGCCTTTTCATTATGAACAGAACACTAAACTTGTTTACCTTTATATTATAACTCAGAGTACGTTTACATGCACAGTTACAATTGAGTTACAGCAGGTTTTTTATTGTTTTTGTTTTTTTTACTTAAGCTAGTGTTCATCTGTCTGTATACGTGATAAAAATTGGGCAACTGAATATATAAAGGATCTCCTACAGCAAGCACACAAGACCAAAGCTGATTGTAGTTCAATTAATGTATACATTAATGTGAACGCACTCACAACAGACCCGGAAGAGGAGACAATGCTGAATAAAGTCGTAATTTTTGGACCAAAATGTATTTTCGATGCTTCAACAAAATCTAACTGACACTCTGATGTCACATGGACTACTTTGATGATGTTTTTCTTACCTTTCTGGACATGGACAGTATAACGTACACACAGTTTCAATGGAGGGACAGAAAGCTCTCAGACTAAATCTAAAATATCTTAAACTGTGTTACGAAGATGAACAGTCTTCCTGGTTTGGAACGATATGTATGGAAGCATATGGGTAGCATTATTCAATTTGGGATGTAATATGCAAAATGACAATGCAATATGTAAAATGGCAATGCATTTCTGTATTTACATTTACATTTTCCAATACATTTGTGCAACGTTTGGTGCAAAATGAAAATGAAAATTAAATTACATAATTTTCATTTGCCATTTACTACACCAGTTTTAATATGTACAATGAATATTAATTTTAAAGCTTTATAAGTTGCAAAATTAAAATGAAAATGTATTACAGAAATGATTAGATATGTCTAACATGTTAAAGCAAAAACTGTGGCAAAATGATCATTTAAATGCTATTTTTCTTAATTGCATTAACACTCACAGTCAAGACACTTACGATTGCATTTTCATTCGGTGTCCCGCAATGAATGTAGCAAAACTCAATGTGCACATTGAAAATGCATTCCGAGCTGATCACGTGTCCCCGCCCTCGCGCCACGTCAATCATTGTGTGAACAAGGCGGGGCTTACAGAAGGTCAGAGACTCAAGTCTCAAGAAGAGGATTCAATCAAGTGAGACAACATGGACAAGACAGTTGGTCCGTGTATGTTTTGATCATTTCGGTTTATGGCTTCAATATTTCATTCGGACTTGTGGGCGGAGCTGAAACGCTGCTTTCATCTGATTGGTCGAATCGGATCGGTTTTCATCTGACAGCCTTCAGCTCGGTCTTGTCATTCTTTCAGGCAGAATAAAAGTCAGTGCGAGTGAAGCACTGAAATGACTGAAACTACGCTCACTGTTAATTAGCATAATATTTGAATCAGATGTAGCTGGGCAAATTCGTGCTGCTGAGACCTGCAAATTATTTCTAGGTTGTAGTATTGTATGAATATTGTCCCACTGATAAATACAGTGCAAATAGTTCTGTCCCTTTGGATAACAGTGAAGTGGAAATTAAAATCAATAATAGACTGAACAGTTCCATGTCTGTAACATTTACCACTCTCATCTCTTAAATCATAAGGCACTAGGTATGTGTGTGTGTGACATTAATAAATAATTGTAAAAATGAATATAGTTAAATTTCTAAATAAAAATAGTAAAATTAGCTCTATGCTGCTCAGTGCTCCTGTAGCCTACCCCAGAGCGCCCTCTCGCGGCTGTAGACGGTAATGTTTTCTCTTGGTCTTGAATAAATGTGACATATAGTCCAGTGCGACTTATATATGTTTTTTTCCTCGTCATGACGTATTTTTGGACTGATGCAACTTATACCGAAAAATACAGTTAACATTATTATTATTATTTATTATGAGACTAATTGACACAGACTAGAACTTAAATGTTTCACCCAATTCAGCTCATATCTTTAGACTCGTCCAACTCGTGTTGCTTGTATAACTGGCCAGACTTACCTTCCCAAAAAATCCTATTTAATTTTATTTCATAAATTTAACTATATTTATTTCCACTTTACTGTTATCCAAAGGGACAGAACTATTTGCACTGTTTTTATCAGTGGGACAATATTCATACAATACTACAACCTAGAAATAATTTGCAGGTCTCAGCAGCACGAATTATGTGCCCAGCTACATCTGATTCAAATATTATGCTAATTAACAGTGAGTGTAGTTTCAGACATTTCAGCTGAAGACTGTCAGATGAAAACCGATCCGATTCGACCAATCAGATGAAAGCAGCGTTTCAGCTCCGCCCACAAGTCCGAATGAAATATTGAAGCCATAAACCGAAATGATCAAAACATACACAGACCAACTGTCTTGTCCATGTTGTCTCACTTGATTGAATCCTCTTCTTGAGACTTGAGTCTCTGACCTTCTGTAAGCCCCGCCTTGTTCACACAATGATTGACGTGGCGCGAGGGCGGGGACACGTGATCAGCTCGGAATGCATTTTCAATGTGCACATTGAGTTTTGCTACATTCATTGCAGGACACCGAATGAAAATGCAATCGTAAGTGTCTTGACTGTGAGTGTTAATGCAATTAAGAAAAATAGCATTTAAATGATCATTTTGCCACAGTTTTTGCTTTAACATGTTAGACATATCTAATCGTTTCTGTAATACATTTTCATTTTAATTTTGCAACTTATAAAGCGTTAAAATTAATATTCATTGTACATATTAAAACTGGTGTAGTAAATGGCAAATGAAAATTATGTAATTTAATTTTCATTTTCATTTTGCACCAAACGTTGCACAGACGTATTGAAAAATGTAAATGTAAATACAGAAATGCATTGCCATTTTACATATTGCATTGTCATTTTGCATATTACATCCCAAATTGAATAATGCTACCCATATGCTTCCATAGATATGAGGGTGAGTCATTAATTACATTTTTGGGTGAACTAACCCTTTAAGGCAAAGATGTGTTCATTTTATCAAAAGTGACAGTAAAGATATTTATAATGTTACACATTATTTCTATTCTAAACATCCCAAATAATTTTTGGAACTTGAGAACCCTGATAAAAAAATCAGTTATCACAAAAAAATTAAGCAGTACAACTATTTTCAACATTGATAATAATAATAAATGTTTTACTTAAGCCCAAAATCAGCATATTAGAATGATTTCTGAAGGACCATGTGACACTGGACTAACGGCTGATAAAAATTAGCTTTGCCATCAAAGGAATAAATTACATTTTAAAATATATTTAAATATAAAATAGTTATAAAACTAAAAAATACTGTTTTTACTGTATTATTGACCAAATAAATGCAGTCTTTGGAAGCATAAGAGACATATTTTAAAAACATTAACAAATCTTAATCACCCAAAAAACATGATTAAGTCAGACTTAAGACAAATTAACTGTTTTAATCAAACTAAACAGAATGATATTTGGCTTTGGCTAAACATCAAGTAAATGGGATATTCATCAGCACAACTGCTTATTTGGCTTGGTATTAACTCATGTCTGTTAAATCTATCTGTACTTTTTGATGGACAGAACCATTCATAGAGACTGCCGTTTCTTTTCTTTTTTTTCTTTTTTTACAGTATGACCGATTTCAGATTTACCCTCCCTCAAACAGTACATAAAAGCAAGTTTCTTCTTGTCAAAGTGGGTTGTTCCTGGCCAGAATAAAGCTGTAAAGTGCACCAGTCAAAATACTGGCTCAGCAAAACTCAGTGGGAAGTCGTGGCCTACTGGTTAGAGGGTTGGACTCCCAATAGAAGGGTTGTGAGTTCGAGTCTCGGGCTGGACGGAATTGTGGGTGGGGGTAGTGCATGAACAGCTCTCTCTCCACCTTCAATACCACGACTTAGGTGCCCTTGAGCAAGGCATCGAACCCCCAACTGCTCCCCGGGCGCCGCAGCATAAATGGCTGCCCACTGCTCCGGGTGTGTGCTCACAGTGTGTGTGTGTGTGTTCACTGCTCTGTGTGTGTGCATTTCATGGGTTAAATGCAGAGCACAAATTCTGAGTATGGGTCACCATACTTGGCTGAATGTCACTTTCACTTCACTTCACTTAATGCTTAAACAAACAAGATACAGCACATTACCGAGTATGTATTCAATGTGCAATTTGCAGATTTCTCTTAAAATGACAGTATAGACAAAATGCGATGTAACAGCTGTTTTACAAGACACAACTGGGGTAAACAAAATATGCTATGATAACTGGTACATAATTAATATACAATATGTCATTTACGCAAGTAGGACATTTTCCTGAATTAACATTCTTCACAGGAATGAGTCCAATCAACCAGTCATTATCTGCTAATTTTAGGCATTCATTTAGCATTACGGAAAGAGTGAGATCTATGATAGACTGAAAGGAACGTTGTTCCAAGGACAACGAAGTTAGTCCGTCCAGGAACACGTCACACTCTTGGTAAGCAGAACAAATATTTGAGTGTTTGAGTTATGATAAAGCCAGCAACCACTGATTAAAAATTGTTAACATGCTACACATTTCTTTAATGTAATAACTGATCACTGATAACTTAATTCATAATAAACTCATGCAAAGTTCAACTTTTAACATCCCGTCAAAAAACCTTAAAGTGGTAGCTCACCAAAAAAATGAATATTATCTCATTATTTCCTCACCTCTTTAGATTTCATTAAAAATATCTTCATTTTTTTCAGATATTTTATCAGGCTAAATTGATAAATATTCAAATTTTGGGTGAACTATCCCTTTAAGCTAATATTTCCTAATATTTGTAAGATTTTACAACTTATTTTCTACAATAATTGGATATCTTATCAAAAAATATATATTTTTACCCATTTGTCCTGTCCATACCTGCATGGCTTTCCCCCCCAAAGGAACACATGGTTTATTAGAATGTCAGAAAATGACAAATGAATGGAACATATGATAAAAGTGAATGGGAACCAAGTGCTACTAAGTGCACAAATTTTTTTAAAAAATTACATATATGTAATCCCTACAAATCATACACTATATTCAAAGCTTTTTAAAACCAGCTTAGTGCAAGAAACAGACAAAAATTTATATTATGATAATTTTGCTTGACAGCTATGGTCACTATTCACTTTGATTATATGGAAAAATCTTCTAAACATCTTCATTTATGTCCCACAGAAGACAGTTGGTGAAAATTCACAGACTGTAGGAGGTGAAAGTCATACAGAAACTATGAACTCTTTATTTTCAAACACTAACGTATATGCAAACTGAACACAAGTTGCCCTGTTATCTCCAATCCTCAATAACTGTTTATTTCTCTTCCCCATTCCACTTTCAAATTCTCATCCATCTTTTGTTACCTCCCTCAACTCTCTCTCCTCCCTATAATCTCTCCTGATTTCAGCTTTCGCCCTGTGTCCCGTTGGCCTTACTGATTGTGTGCCGGTCCTTGATAAGAACACGTCCCCTGGTGAACTTCCCAGGCTGGGGCTCTGAAAGCTAAACCACCAGAGTAAGTGCAGCACGGCTTCACTTAAATAGGAGATGACAATCATTCTGCACTCTGTAGTAGATGCCCAGTTTCCCCTTGCAATTGCAAATTGGCTAAATCGGCACCTCGGCAAACGAGCCTCAGCTCAGTGCATCCTGCGAGACCGTCGGGCTATTTCACCATGAAAAATGAATGCGAGGGAGGAAAGGATGGAGCAGAGGAAAAGAACAGAAGGAATGTGTCGTCTAGTTTGTCAGCCCTGACAACACATTTGCTTCCCCCTTTTGTAAACAACTAGCCACCTATAAAGCCTAGAGAGGTTTAGAGGGAAACAGGAAATGAAAACAAGGCAGATGGCTCACCAAGGACGCACATAGATGCACTTGACTCACTAAACTGACATTTTGGGAGAGTTTTTGGTGCCCTGATGATGCGATCAAGTAGCCAGATAGCGAAAAAATACTCACAGCAGGGTGATGATGCGGCGGTCGCCACGTCGTCTGAGTGGATTTATCATGATGAGTTCTTTTTCTTTCACCTTTGACCCCTGACTTCTGCTGATGACACTGACATCTCACCGGCTGAAAGAAAAATAATCAAAGCAATAATAATTTGATTTGCACACATTCTAAAGAAAATACAAATGGTTTAAATGTCTTATGCATTCAAAACTTGCTCCCATAATGCTAGAGTGCTGTGCTTAGTTTACAGGGCATTGTTATTATAGAGAACTTGTTTTTTTATGATTAATAACTATACCAAATTTCTATATTAGCTTATTTACAGCATTCTGATGCAATTTTGAAATCTGAACCAATTTTAAAGAACTGAACTGTTTTTTACAGGCATAACATAACTTTAAAAAAAAATATTATTTTAAATAATTATTTTTACCATATCCATGCAAAGTAGTTTCGTAATTACATTTTTGTTAGAACCATTTTTCCAGGGGAAGGGGGGGGTAGGGTGACACGACAACTAAAAATCATTAAACAACAATGCATTAGGAATTATTATAAATAATACTACTACTGATAAATAAATATAAATCAATTAATAAATTAAAATAAAGCCATTTATTATTATAAAAAATGTTTTAATACATTATTCCTAATAAATCATTACTTTTATGTTTACTCGAAGTAGATTTGCAATCTAAATTTTCTCAGAACTACTAAACTTTAAGCATGTGTGTTAACCACAGAATTTGAGGTATCATTCATGGCAATAGCACAAGAAATGAGGGAGAGTTTAAATTCCATAAATTTTCTTACCCAATGTATAACTAATAATGAACCTTGCCTTAACCCCCACTAATAACATACGCTTGTTCTAATGTAAGGAAATCTCAATTGCTTTCATCTTTGCTTTGCAATCAGAATAATGCAAAAGAGGTGAGCAAGTTTATTAGAGCTAATGATATAATTGCTCACTGAAGGTGACAGTAATTGGGATTAAAGGCTAAAGTGCACGTGTTGATGCACAATTCGCTGTTTTTATGGCTTGGAACGGTGAAATTAATGAACAGTATGAGATGTGGGTTTGTTCTGAGAACATTTCGTCCTGATTTCATCTCATTCATGCAGACATGGAGTTAGCATGACTACAGTATCTTCTAGCAGACACTGCAGGCTCTGATTAGTCACTCATGCATTATGTATTGTCAATCAATATAAATGGTCAAAATGAGCACAAGTGTGAATGTGTCAGGAATGGCGATGGCTCACAGATTGTTGATGCTGTTGATGAGTGAGTCGTGTAATGATTTTATCTTTATTTTTCAGCTCTTCCCTGAGATGCGCCACCTCCTTCATCAGATCTTCCATCTGACACACAAATACAAAACAAATATTCAATTGTATACACATAAATAACAAAAGTGTACAGAATGGAAAAAGAGATGCATAGATCGGTTGGTGGCCAAAACTGAACTAATTTTGGCCTGTAAACAGATCTGTTTATATGCCAAAACGGAACTAATTCACCGTGGGTTCCCTCTGGAATAATTAATGGCATTTTAGAATTGCAATTTATGAATATAATAAGGTCTGTGGTAAACATTACTCAAGAAAGTGTATATATATATATATACACATATATATATACACATATATATATATATATATTAGGGGTGTAACGGTTCACAAAATTCACGGTTCGGTTCGATACGATACACTGATGTCACGGTTCGGTTCGGTTCGGTTCGATACGTTTTAGATACAGCAAAATGTAAAAACATCTCAACTTTTCAGAATGCCGCAAGCGCACCGCGGGTCATGTGACAAGAACCAACCAATCAGCTTCATCCTTTCCCGTAACAACGTTGAGAGCTCAGCCAAGATGAAGGAACAGCTGATCATAGTTGTATATGGATTGCAATTTTGAAATAAATTTAGTAGCAGAGCTACTGCAAGCGATTTTTAGAGCTGCAAATCCATTTATCCTTCGCTGAAATTTCCGCGTCTCATGGAGAGAGCACGTCATTGTTGCTTAGCAAAGACAGACGCCTCATGAGCGCTTCTGCCCGAGCGCTTTGGAAAGGAGGAGAAAGACGTGCTTAGCGTTTTCCATGCGTTTTTAGGCACGATATGTGAACGGTCCCTAAGGCGCTCGCTCACTCAGCACGCGCTGAAGGCTCGTTGCAAAATGTCGAATGCATTTAACAGACCAGAAATATAAGATCCTAAAATAACCAACAGGTCTGGTGTTTGGGTTGGATTCCCTGTAAGCTATAGTGTCTAAATGCTGCAGGGATAGTTTGCTGCGTGCATGTTTCTCCTTTTTTTCGTCTTTTCCCAGATAGTACTGACGCATATATCCCAGATATTCCCGCTGTTTTTTTTTTTTTGTTTTTTTTTTGTAATCCCGCTGGTGTACCCTGTCATGTTGCAGATGCGACATACCGTTGTTTTTTTTATCCACCACTCTCTTGCCATCACCATTATAGCTTAAAGGGAATCCAAAGTGCACCCAAACACCAGACCTGTTGGTTATTGGAGGATCTTCTCATTTCTAGTCTGTTAAACGCATTGGCTATTTTGCAACGAGCCTTCAGCGCGTACTGAGTGAGCGAGCGCCTGCTGAGTAGCCTAACATAAACATATAAGATGGTGTTTTTTTCTTCTTCGGGAGTGTCAGGGGCGTTGCCTGTTACGTTGTTTGGGTTATTGGGCTACCTTGTTGAACGCATATCATTATATTTCTTTCTCTCTCTTTTTTTTTTTTTCAAATATAATTAATTACTCCAACGAACCGTTCGGTATACATAATGCGTACCGCGTACCGAACCGAAAGCGTCGTACCGAACGGTTCAATACGAATACGCGTATCGTTACACCCCTAATATATATATATATATATATATATATATTATATATATATATATATATATATATATATATACACACACTTCTTTCTATCTCATAAATTACATACAGCTTAAACATGAATTATGAAATTGTGTGCTTTGAAAACACAAGCTACTATACTAGGAATCTCATGCACTTATAGTTTTAGCCTTTAAAGTGAAGTGACATTCAGCCAAGTATGGTGACCCATACTCGGAATTCGTGCTCTGCATTTAACCCACCCCAACACACTGTGAACACACACCCGGAGCAGTGGGCAGCCATTTATGCTGCGGCACACGGGGAGCAGTTGGGGGTTCAGTGCCTTGCTCAAGGTCACCTCAGTCATGGTATCGAGGGTGGAGAGAGCACTGTAAATTAACTCCCCTCACCTACAATTCCTGCCGGCACGAGACTTGACCTAGCAATCTTTGGATTATGAGTCCAAATATCTAACCATTAGACCACGACTTCACCCACATAGCCTTTATGTAGCAACTTGCTCGCAACATTTTTAACAGCTTGAAAGTTTATGTTTTAAGATATGAATGTGTGTAACTTATGCTATAGAACAAACCGGCACAATCGCTTCCTTTATTTAGCATTTGAAAAACACATTTATAGATACACATTAGAAATTCCTGAGGGAGCCCATGGCTTGAAAATGCCAATGTTCTTTTTCAGGGTTTGGGACAGCAAGCTGGACAGCTCTATTCAGACAGGTGTTTATGGGATGTTACAGACCTTCTGGGCTCTGTTGTCATCTTCTCTGGAATCCAAACTCTCTGGAATAATCTCACCATCATCAATCTACAAAAAAATTATAATTTATTCAGGCTCATGTTGACAACTTATCTGGTTCTTTTATTACTTCCCTCTTTTTGTTTTACCCTATACCCATACTAAAGCTGCTCAGAGGGTAACAGCTGGGTTTGCATATGTAAGTGCAAATTTGCAAAAATCAGCTGTGTGCGTGCGGTACCTGCAACAGACTCTTAAGTCTGAGCAGCTGTGATTTGACAGATGAGCAGTCCTCCGTCATGTGCTTGAGAGTGAGTTCATCTAGCGCCACTGTGTGACTGTCTTGCTGAACTGCAGGATGGAAGGGCCGATGAAACCCAGCCAGCCTAAAAGAGAGTAAGAGAGAGTTCAGATTTAATAGCATTAATAGAAAGAAATACAAAGAAAAAGAAACAATAACCAGCATTTAAGAAAAACTTTCTTGATCTTTGAAACCAGAAGTGATTAAATCAGGGGAAGGTTTTGGCCTAGTGGTTAGAGAGTTTGACTTCTAACCCTAGGGTTGTGGGTTTGAGTCTCAGACAGGCAATACCATGACTTAGGTGCCTTTAAGCAAGGTTTTTATGTTCCCCGGGTGCCTCAGCATAAATGGCTGCCCACTGCTCCGGGTATGTGTGTGTGTGTGTGTGTGTGTGTGCACTTTGGATGGGTTAAATGCAGAGCACAAATTTTGAGTATGGGTCAGCATACTTGCTTGCATGTTACATCACTTCACTTCACTAAAACAAACTGCAACTTTCAAAACTTTCTCTCCAGTTCAAAAAGCCTGCATAATCAGCTTCTTCCAAACTTTATGATGTCAACCAGAATGCACAGACTACTTGGCAGTTAGATGAATATTTACACATCAACAAAAATTGCCATTATTATTTTTAAATCAATCATTTTTTATTCCTGTATATATATCTAGCATTTAAAGTTTTGTTAATGTTAAGGTTTATTTTTTACAACGTCTCTCATGTATAGAACTCAACTTTGACTAAAATATAATTTATAGTAAATATATAATAATGTATAATAGTATACTTTATAAAATATAAACGCTAACAGCGAAACTTCTCTTGATAGCGGTAACAGCTACTTTTCATAATCCAATGAATTCCTATTCTTCATTTTTTATATCATGTTTAATTCAGAAATGTGCGTTCGAAGGCATTTACCTGTTGTCATTGTGAGCATGATCCATTCCACTCCATCTCTGCTGTCTCCTCCTCCATTGAGTCGGCCGGCCTCCCCTGTCAGAGCGCTCGAAGTGGGCCATCCCATCTGCATGCACAGAGGGGTCAACAGCAGTCAATGACAAATAAACAAACGCATTGAACAACTGCCCACAACCCAATTCACTTTTAAACACACAATTCAGTTAGTCTCCAAGAAACACTCTGAAACAGACACACACTCCTTGGCTCATCTTTCTCTGGAAGGTCGAGCTCTTAGGAGTTAGATACAAAGCATTCACACTGCCTGAGGTGAGATAGTATCAGGGCAAACTTACACACTAACACACTCTGAGGCACACAAAATCTCTCTGTCTCACACACAAGCTCTCTTTCAATCTTTCTATACACTTCTAGCACTGAATAAGACTAAGAAGAACAGACAGAAAACTAAGCTCCAAAACAGACCTGCTACATTCCTCTCGTCCTTGCTGTCTAGTTCACTGCCAGAGCCTCAAAAACCGACTCGAAAAACAGTCCAAAACTCACCCACACGAATACAAATAACCTTCAAACTAAGAGCAGAGATGGTCTGTTTTGACTGATGCATCCAAAAAAAAAGTTGAAATGCAGCTGGACAGAAATTCCCCAAAGTTAAAAATTCCAAAGTTGTGTGGTGAATAACTCCAAAACTAAAGTACGTAGAAAACTTTCAAAAATTGCCAAACTTCTTGCGACTTTCTCACCGGCCAGCCGAGCATCTGCAAATCCAATAACTTTTCCGCTCTGTTAAATCATGGGTGTATGAGTTTGAGAGTTCTGGGAACTCCCTGGGAGATTTGACCAGAACCAGACACATACAGCTGTAATCCCTGAGCCTTGGGGCCTTCAGAAGACAAGAGGAACTGACGGTAGTGCTCTCGACCGAAGTCAGCACAGCCCTTGGGCAGGGTCTCCCCTCTAGTCACAGGAACTAGCGTCAAAACAGCAGGCCTTTCTGCCTGCCAAGTAGACGGGTCAGCCACAGAAGGAGACAGACAGACAGGGAGGGGAGAGACAAGGGGGAGGGGGCTCTGAAGTCATCTATTCCCTCCTCTGGCTCTTTCTGGCTCTGCAACCCCCTTCACATGACTGCAGGCCATGATGCCCAGGACTATAAATACAACCCACACACACAAACACAGCACTGTAAAACTGACCGATTCCCACTGTTGGCTCAGGCCAAAATACTGAATACTGTCAACATGACAAAACACAAAAACCAAGCAAGATGCTCAAAATAAACATTTTTTTAACATGACACAAACAGCTGAAAGAATGGTCCCAAACAGGAAAGGTTTTGTTCTTGCGGTTCCCGTACTCCTTCATTTAAAATGTCATCTGTGAAGTGTATGTAATGAAGTCTTTTGTTTGCCATCTCTCTAACGTGGAATTTGTCTACGTACACAAGAGTCTGGAATCTGCACAACCCGTAACCGCCCTGTGACCTCACTCGCACACTCTAAAAATCACACTCTGAGATTGAAGAAAACAGGAAGCGACATTAGGACATTCTCTTCCAAAACAGAGTTTATCTGAGAGTCACTCGGATGATTCAGTTGACATTCAGTATTCCTTGCTGGAGCGGTCTTGAATAGCATCTCATTCATGACAGGCAAGTGACACAGGCACTATTGTATGTGTTTACTGTTATATACTTGAATTTGTTTAACAGTATGTGGTATCACAGGACAGTTAGTGCAATACAGCAATATATACTTCCATTCAAATGTTTGGGTTCTGTAAGATTTTATGTTTTTGAAAGAAGCCTCGTGTTCACCAAGGCTGCATTTATTTGATCAAAAATACAATAGAAAAACAGCAATATCGTGAAATTTTATTACATTTATAACGGTTTTCTATTTTACAGAATTTATTTGAAGAAAAAAAAAAACTCACTTCACACTTGTCTTTAATGTCACTTTTGATTAATTTAATGTGTTCTTGCTAAAAAAAAATGCATGCATTAAAGTTGCATTAATAACTCATTTAGTTTCTTAACAGTATTTGGCAACTGACTTGCGCAATTGAGCAGTGACAGCAGTCTTCATTGTAACTTGCAAAACTTAGTCTAACACTAATTTGGGTATTAAAAAAAAAAATCTAACTATTGATAACAATAATTAATGCATTTAATGTCCTCAGATTAACTGAAAGACTTAAATACATTTTTATACATTTAATATTAATATATAAATATATATTTATACATTTAAAAACTAATGTCACATTACAGCACTATTAAATTAACTGCACAGAATCCAAAAGGGAAATAAAAAAGGGAAAGAACTGAAAATGCTTCCACATTCACGTGAAATAGGTATTTTACCCTAATATTTTAGGTTAATTTACTATAATGTTTTGCTGGGGAGAAGTAATCATATAAGACTTAACTCATGATTCATCCATCAAACATATAAAAACAAAGCTCCACACTGCCAGCAGTCATATAATAAATAACCCTGAAAAAGCCCTTCCCACACAGTCTTGAAAAATAATACACTAGCTTACCCAGTCATGTCAGATCTCTACAACACTTAACATTCCACAAAACATAAATTCAAATACGAAATGATATACTAAATCCAACTGAACTAATGATATACTGAATTCAATCTCTACACCACATTAAATTCATTCAAATCACACCGAGCTGTAGGAAACTCTGACATGGCCATCCGTACAAAAGCCATTCACATTCAATATAGTGATTATCACTTGCACTTGGCTGTGATCAATCAACATAATGATTAAAACTGGTCAACTATCATTATCTACGCAAACAGAAGATTAATTAATAGATCAAAGATAAACGCAAGGATAATTATATTAGAAATTCAATTCAAGTGGACTACAGTGGTAAATAGCTGCTGATAAACTCCTGTACTGGTGTTCAAAAGAATAAGAGAGACATTTTTCTATTAAGTTATATACTAACCAGATTTACAAGTTTTGAGAAAACTGATGCAGATGTGATTCTGAAGCACACTAGACATCAAATAGAAAGCAGCTTTGGCTTAGTAAATGATTACTGGTTATACTACTCTTACACCGAGTTACACTGTATGTTAGTGTGTGCTAACCATTGAGTAAGGCCCCGTCCTCTGAGAGATCCACATCAAGCATGAGGTCATCATCTTCCAGGTCACATGAGCCAGTGTTATCCAAGTTGTTCAGAATGTCCTGTGCATGAGAAACAACCAATGAGAGAGAGAGAGAGTTTAATAGAAATGGAAAACTGCATTACATTTAACAGAAAAGACATTTGTGGTAATTCACTCGCACTCTTTATGTAAGGACAATGACATAAAAGAAAGGGAATATATACAGCCACCAAAAGCTACATGAATACAAACTAAATGTTTTTGCTTAACATGAAAAGCATATACAGTGGGTACGGAAAGTATTCAAACCCCCTTAAATGTTTCACTCTGTTATATTGCTAAAATCATTTGCTAAAATCATTTTAAGTAATTTATTTTTTTTGATTTGCTAAAATCATTTGCTAAAATCATTTAAGTATTTTTTTTTCCTCATTAATGTACACACAGCACCCCATATTGACAGAAAAACACAGAATTGTTGAAATTTTTGCTGATTTATTAAAAAAAAGAAAAACTGAAATGTCACATGGTCTTAAGTATTCAGACCCTTTACTCAGTATTTAGTAGAAGCACCCTGTTGACCTAATACAGCCATGGGTCTTTTGGGGAAAGATGCAACAAGTTTTTCACTACTGGATTTGGGGATCCTCTCCAGTTCTGTCAGGTTGGATGGTAAATGTTGGTGGACAGCCATTTTCAGGATTTTCCAGAGATGCTCAATAGGTTTTAAGTCAGGGCTCTGGCTGGGAACAGTCACGGAGTTGTTGTGAAGCCATTCCTTCATTATTTTAGCTGTGTGCTTAGGGTCATTGTCTTGTTGGAAGGTGAACCTTCGGCCCAGTCTGAAGTCCTGAGCACACTGGAGAAGGTTTTCGTCCAGGATATCCCTGTACTTGGCTGTATTCATCTTTCCCTCGATTGCAACCAGTCGTCCGGTCCCTGCAGCTGAAAAACACACCCACAGCATGATGCTTCACTGTTGGGACTGAATTGGACAGGTGATGAGCAGTGCCTGGATTTCTCCACACATACCGCTTAGAATTAAGGCCAAAAAGTTCTATCTTGGTCTTATCAGACCAGAGAATCCTTCAGGTGTTTTTTTTAGCAAACTCCATGGGGGCTTTCATGTGTCTTGCACTGAGGAGAGGTTTCCGTCGGGCCACTCTGCCATAAAGCCCCGACTGGTGGAGGGCTGCAGTGATGGTTGACTTTCTACAGCTTTCTCCCACCTCCCGACTGCATCTCTGGAGCTCAGCCACAGTGATCTTTGGGTTCTTCTTTACCTCTCTCACCAAGGCTCTTCTCCCCCGATAGCTCAGTTTGGCCGGACGGCCAGCTCTAGGAAGGGTTCTGGTCATCCCAAAGTCTTCCATTTAAGGATTATGGAGGCCCCTGTGCTCTTAGGAACCATAAGTGCAGCAGAAATGTTTTTGTAACCTTGGCCAGATCTGTGCCTTACCACAATTCTGTCTCTGAGCTCTTCAGGCAGTTCCTTTGACCTCATGATTCTCATTTGCTCTGACATGCACTGTGAGCTGTAAGGTCTTATACAGACAGGTGTGTGGCTTCCCTAATCAAGTCCAATCAGTATAATCAAACACAGCTGGACTCAAATGAAGGTGTAGAATCAGAAGAAATGGACAGCACCTGAGTTAAATATATGAGTGTCACAGCAAAGGGTCTGAATACTTAAGACCATGTGATATTTCGGTTTTTCTTTTTTAATCTGCAAAAATGTCAACAATTGTGTTTTTCTGTCGATATGGGGTGCTGTGTGTACATTGAGCAAAAAATGAACAAACTATTTTAGCAAATGGCTGCAATATAACAAAGAGTGAAAAATGTAAGGGGGTCTGAATACTTTCCGTACCCACTGTATATAAAAACGACGACTTCTCAGGCCATCTGGATTATATGAAAATCCAAAAGCACACCAAGGTGAAAATCAATATGCCTCAACAAAACCTCAATTTGTCCTCAGACAGAAAATGAAAGGACATTTCAAGCTGTGTGTCAGAGACACAAGGGGCAGTTATCAGCTATTGCGGTGCTGTTTAATGCATTTTAAAGCGATTCTGAACATCAAGTCTGGCACAGAGAGTTCAAAAGAAAATAAGATCTTTGAAGAAAGATGTTCTCCCAATTCTATGTGCTAAAATATTTTAAGAAATACCATAAAACCGCTCTGAATTGATTTCAAAGTTGAAAGTAAAATTTGAGAGCAGGAGTGAGTATAAAAGGCCTGGAACCAATTGAAAGGATATTTAGTTCATTTATTTCATGATTCATCATTTCCAAAACATACAGAAAATACTGGATAGCACTGTCATGAATCTACAGTCATTTAACCATTTATGTGCATGGAGAATGAAATTGCTTCTTGGTGATAAATTTGTTTTGTTTTTTAATTAGTCACTTCACTTAACAAATGCTTAACACTGCACTAATTGCAGGGACATTTTCTATAGATCAATGTGGGGTTAAGTGTCTTGTTCAGAGGTGCAATGCTGGTACTACTTCAGTTAAAGGTTTAATTCTTGCCCTACTGTGTTTCAAACCTGTGCCTTTGTGTTGGCAGCCCAGTGATTAACCATTATGTTGTTTTTAAATACAGCTTTTTAAAATTATGATAATGACAAATTCTAAAGAATAATGTGACACTTAAGATTGAAATACTGGCTGCTGGAGATTCAGCCTTTTATGTAGCGCATGAATCATATGGACCACATTTTTTCTCATTTTAGTGCTCAACAGTCCAGGCCATCATTCATTTTCGTAATTTTGAAAATAATAGGATATTCTTTGAGAAAAATCTTCTTTTGTGTTCCACAGAAGAAAGAAATGATGTGTGGAGTAAATGATGACAGAATTTTCATTTCTGAACTATCCCTTCAAGCTATGTTAAATACATTGGCTTTCCTAAATGGGGGACTTTCTTGCAAAAATAACAGTACATTATGAAAGTTTCTGCATAATTTCCAATATTTTATATACAGCAGGAGAAAAAAAAAAAACAGTACAAATATGCTCTCAGCATACTTTGGAAAACATTATCAATCATGCAACTGTGAATAAAAACATCTCTTCAAGTCATCTAAGCTGACCAGACATCCTCCAATCCCATCCATCATATAAATATGTACTTAAAAACAGACAGGCCCCTCTCCTGGATGTTAATACATGCACACAAAATGTACTGTCTTACAAGTGTACACAAAATGTGTATTCAAAGCAGCCAGTGTTCATACACTTCACCTACACATACATAGTCTCGCAGGTCCCTCTCGCTCGGACTCTTCTCCATGTATAAAGGGGCTTAGTCATGGCAGTTGCTTCAGAGGAAATGACATTTCACAGCACCGGACGGCAGCTTAGATTTGCAGCCCAAGCTCCATCAGCACCCTCCACCAGTGCTGAAAGATCTGAAATAACATAGCCCATTTCACACAGGCCAGCGCGAATCAGCCTGGAAGATTGGATTAAAGGTCCCTTTAGAGCCGGACCGATACAGACAGAACCTCAGATAACATTTAAGAAAAGACCTATCGGACAAGCCCAGAATCCTGAACACATTTCACACAATCTGTGTTAGGATTGGTAGTGAAACATCATATTAGGGGGGATTCAAAAGGAATGCGTTTGAATTCCTGAATTATATTGCATACATGACACAATTACTCAGACACCTACAGATATACTCTGAACAGAGCCAAACTTTCAATGGTAATTTTAAAAAAGAGGTCAATATGCTTGTAATTCTAAAATTCCAAAGATTTTTTCTGTGTTCCTGTCACCCTGAATATGTGCATTAGATTCCACTTCACAAACTGGTAGTGCCACACAGAATGCTGCCAAGCACTCACACACAAAACACAGTCTCTGAGACCGTGTGGTGGTTGTGTGCATGGAAAGGCTCTCAAAAGCCATTTGGAATCGCAGGTCTTAAAGAGATTAAGCAAAATAAGAAAGAGCCAATAACCCAGTTAGCCTAATAAATTGAGAGCTGATTACAGACATTAAAATGTTAATAAAAAAAATTATATAAATCCTGTTTACAGTATTATTCATGTTAGCAAATGATAAAGCTTAAAGGGGTCATTTGATGGAATAAAAAATGTTCCTTTCTCTCTGGAGTGTTACAAGCTCTTGTGCATAAAGAAGATCTGTAAAGCTGCAAAGACTAAAGCCTCAAATCCAAAGAGATATAAGTTAAGACTAAGCCAGAGCACTGTGGACGAAGTGGAGACATGTATAAGTCATTGTAATCAGTAATTATGTTCCCACTGGATGCAACTGCCTCATTTGTAATGGGTTTTATTGTTTTTGTCCTGTCATGTCAGTGTTCTGACTGGGACATGCCACAACAGTATATGTTGAGGGACGTAACATTTCCGTCAGACATTTTAAACATTTGGCCAATCACAACGCACTGGATAGCTGGCCAATCAGAGCACACCTCACTTTTCAGACCGATGAGCTTTGTCAAAAATTATGCGTTTCAGAAAATATAATGTACAGTATGTGGAAAATAATGTGTTTTTTAACCTTAAACCGCATAAACACATTTCATTACACCAAATACAAAAAATTATGTTTTTTTTTAGCAACATCATATGACCCCTTTAAACAATGCTCTATAAATCTCAGCTAGTTAATGCAGAAACAGCCTCAGAATCACTTACGGTGTTAAAAACAAAGGCTTCTGCTCCTAGATTAATTAGAAGTTAGTGAATTGGCCTGTAAATGACTCATCCAAGACAGACTATATTTAGAACAAATAAGCAAATCTTAAAAGAGCCCAAAAGGTGGTGTGCTTTTAATAGAGGAATATAACACACACACAAGTACACAATGTGGAAAGAAACCTGTCTTGTGCCTCTTGAATCTATATTGCCCTCTTGTGGTCACGAGTGCAGAAAGGGTTTTGAAATCTGACATAAAAAAAAAATACATAAAAATAGGCAAGCATGAAAACTAGTCTTAATTCAATCATATGTATTCTCCACCTTAAGACAGGAATTTCTGCATGCCTCACCCTAGCTTATGAATTTTTTTAAATGCATCCAACATTTAAAAAACATACAGTACAACTACTGAAATGGCCTTCATTACAATAATAATAACTATAGGAAACCTAAGGATATTAGTTTATATATATATATATATATATATATAAAAGGGTTTTGAAATATAAGCAAATTGATCAAATTGATCAAATTACTAAAGGATAATTAAATGACTGCAAAAAGAAAAACCTACTGTATAGACAATTTATTAAGTATCATACCCCAGAAGCAGAAACTAAATATAAAAAGTACAAGAATAAATCATTCTTATTTTTAGAATGTGTAAGAAGGAATTACATATTAGTTTATAATAAAAAATATAATGTATAATATAAAAAATATAAAAATATAATAACTAATATGAAAGGTTTATGGAATATTCTGAATAGTATTATTAATATTATTAAAATAAAACATTTTAATAAAAATAAAACCTCCTGCATATACATTGCAAATAAAGTTTGCCATTACATCACCTGCTGAGGGTGAGATCAGGCCTCTGTTTCAGTATCGGTAAGAGCAGAGGAGTCTTAAACTAAAGATAGACACAGAGCAAGGATCTAAAGGTGATCCACTGATGTCAGGAGATCAAATTAATCATTCAATTACTGTGCATGTGACTCCTCCTGATTAACACGTAACAGTATAACACAGGTCAAGCAAAGACACTTCATAAAGATCTAGGAAAAGTTATGCAACAAACTTTAATAGTTCATGTTTGGTGTTAAGAAGCATCACAAACAAAAAATTCGTGCAAAATGAATTTCTGCAGTACCTACAGTACACCACAAGATGTCACTTAAAGTCCAGCTCAAACTGAAACCGTCCATTGTGTCAGTGGTTCCCAACCACGTTTCTGGAGGCCCCCCAACACTGCACATTTTGTATCTCTCCTTGGTCTGACATGCAGTCTCTACTAATGAGCTGATGAGCTGAATCAGGTGTATTTGATTAAGGAGACAATGAAAACGTGCAGTGTTAGGGGATCATGGATCATTATGTAACCTGAACTCCTCGATATACAACTACATCTGAGGAACAACCCACTCAAGTATAACAACAATGACTCAGCCACTCTAAAATGTATATATGCTGCGATTACATAATGTCTCAAGTCAGAGTCAAGTCAGCATGTCTGTGTGTGTGGGTGCATTTGTGCATCTGCTACAGGGGAAGTCTGATATTTCAAATCTGATTACGGTTTCAAATCTAGCCAAACTCTTTCGGCATTACACTGAGCCGATCCGACATCAAGAATCATAGAAAAAAAGAAAAGAAAAATTAGGAACAACATCATAGTCTTCCTCAGTGGGATCAAAAGCTGGAATGTTAAGTGGCACTGTTCTGCATTCCCACGTGATCGAGGGCTTTGGAAACAGCACGGCGGGACCCAGAGTCAGACTCATGCAGAGTCACGAGCAAGAGACACAGAGACTAATCCCAAATTAGCAAAGTGATAATTAGCAGGATAGGGACAGAGAGATCCAGTCACACACACAAGTGCACGTGCTAACCAACAACAAGTAGTACAGGAGCGATGGGTTATCGAAATGCACAGCAGAGGAAAGATTATGAACATCCACATAGTATGGAACAGAACAGCCTTCTACAAGACTTGCAGAGCCACATTCAGTCACACTGTTGTATTAAATAATGTGAGAATAGTTCAGGTGTGCTTAAAATCGGGCTGGTAACAGAAGGTAAAGTTATTATTATTATCAGCCAAAAGCAAGGCATTACCGTTAACATGGTATTAAAATATTTTTTAAATAATATTAATAATAATAGTAATAATAATAATAATAATAATAATAATAATAATAATAATAATAATAATAATAATAATAATATTATTATTATTATAATTATTATTCAGTATTATTATTATTATTATTATTATTATTCAGTATTATTATTATTATTATTATATGCAAAAAGAAAATAACTTATCTGCAACAACAAAAGTTATTATATAAAGTAATTATAATTATTATATTATTATAATTGTAATTATAATTATAAAAAAATTACCAGTTATCTTTAGTCACTACCTTTCTTTATATAATTTATTAAATGTACTTAAATGCTTACTGTACATTGGAGCTTATAAAAAAAGTGTATGCTCAATGCATATATGTAAATCCCAGGTTTCTAAAGGTAGTTCAAACTCATTTTGGGAGGGTGTGTGTATACTCACACTGCTGTTGAGATCTGACTCATAACTGCTGCTACGGTGTATGTGTGTGTTGTGTCCCAGCGGCTCCAAGCCCTCCTCATCCCACATGTATGTTCCTCCAGAGCTGTTAGAGGGGGAGAGCTCCAAAGAAGAGGTCGTGTGACGATCCACATCAGGGGACATGAGCGGCGGATCACTTGAATCTGTCTTGTCACCTGAGAACAGACATGGTATAACATAGCATAAAATCTGCATGTTTGCCACAATAGGATAATATTATCAACAATGTACTGTTTGTCAAATAAATGCAAGAATTAGATGAATAATGTATAGCTATACCTGCCAGACCAATCCCAGTCCAGTCCACTGTCTCATTAAAGAATCCCTGTATGTGAATTTGGGTGGGAGTGGCCACGGGATTTTTGTTCAAATGGATGCCATTTTCAGACTGGTCCCCTAGATTATCAAAGTCATCTAGGAACTCTTCACTTGTGTCATTCCTCTCCAGAGAAGATGCAGAGGAGAGAGACATGTCCTCCATTCCCTCTCCAGTGTAGCTGAGGTTCCCATCCAGCCCTGGCTCGGTCACGGGCTCCTCTGGGGAAACTGTGGAACCTGATGCCTTTCCACACATACAAAATGGAAATAAAACTATTTAATTGCAATGAAGTCATGTTTCAATAGTGTGACTTCTCTGTGGTGGCACCAAAATACAATTTTGCTCCAGTAGAGCAACTAATAGTAGGGGTGCTCCGACTGATCGGCTACTGATCACAATTGGCCGATAATCACTTTGGCATGATGGATCAGCAGTCTCTAAAAATGCTGATCTCATAAAACCGATCTCAAGCTGATGACGCGCCTGCAATGAGAGATTTGGAATGACATGCAGCAGCACCATCTCAGTCTCGGTCCAGTGAGGGTGAAATAATTATGATTTCTTCATTAAATAACTGATTAATTTGTAAAAGTTTCTCTATGAGACAATTTTACAAACAGCGTGAGTGAATAACCGCATGCTCTTTCTCTCTCAAAATTCAAATGGCTTTGAATCACATCGCGTTTGTACTGTAAGTTAGCTGCACACTGCACAGTTGACACAGGAATTGTCACTTGTACTAACGAGGAAGTCCTCAGTAAAGTTTATAAAGTGCATTTTTTTCTTTGCAATTCTTGCAAAGAATCCATTCAACGCTCACGCGCTCATGCACACTTGCAGCGCATACACATTATAATGCTTTAGGAGAAGTGCGTCTCCAGCAGTGCAAAAATAATTTCCAGTGGGATCGAGTGAATCCACAGAAAGCTGCAGGCCCAGACAACATTCCAGGATGAGTGCTCGGGGACTGTGCTGACCAGCTGCCAGATGTTTCACTGACATCTTCAACATCTCCCTTAGCCAGGCTTCAAAAAGACCACCATCATCCCAGTCCCTAAGAAGTCAACAGTGACATGTCTCGATTATCTCCCTGTAGCACTGACTCCCATCACTATGAAGTGCTTTGAACGTCTGGTCAAAAAAACACATCCACTCCACTTTGCCCTCTTCACTAGACCCTCTACAGTTTGCATATCGCCCCAACCGCTCTACTGATGATGCTATCTCCTACACACTGCACTCAGTGTTATCACATCTGAACACAAAAGACTCATATGTCAGAATACTCTTCATTGACTTTAGCTCAGAATTCAATACAATTATTCCACAACAACTAGGGAGTAAGCTTTCTCTACAGGGTCTCTACACACCACTCTGCAACTGGATTCTAGACTTCCTGAAAGAGAGACCACAGTCAGTGCACATGGGTGGCAGAACATCAGGCACCAACACATTAAGCACAGGGGCCCTTCAAGGCTGTGTTCTCAGTCCACTGTTGTTCATGCTGCTGACACACGAATGCACAGCCAAGTCAGAATCCAACCTTGTTGTCAAGATTGCTGAAGACACGACAGTAGTGGGCCTCATCAGCAACGATAATGAAACGCCATAAAGAGAGGAGCTGGAACAACTGGCGAGCTGATGCTTCAGCAACAATCTGTCTATCAATGTGGATTTTTGGAGAAGTACAACTGATGATCTTCCCTTGCTCATCAGTGGCTCTGCTGTAGAGAGAGTCAGGAGCATCAAGTTTCTTGGTGTGCACATTTCTGACGACAACACCACTGAGAAGAAGGCACAACAACATCTTCACTTCCTGCGGAAGCTAAAGAGAGCCAGCCTCCCACCACCCATCCTCACCATCTTCCACAGAGGAACTGAGGAGAGCATCCTGGCCAGCTGCATCACTGTGTGGTTCGGTAACGGCAAAATAGCAGAATGCAAGACCCTCCGGCGCATAGTGAGGACAGCTGAGAAAATCATAGGGATCTCCCTCCCCTCGATCAAGGACATTATCAGGCACGCTGTGTACACAGAGCCTCCACCATTGTGAAAGATTCATCTCACCCCTCCCACCATCTGTTTGACCCTCTGCCATCAGGCAGAAGACTACGCAGCATCAGGACCCACACAGCAAGGTTCTGCAACAGCTTTTTCCCCCAAGGCTGTCAGAATCCTGAATAAGCTGATGCCACCCAGCATCCTACTACCATCATTAACTGCCTTCCTACCCCATGTCTACAGGAAAGAAGGGGGAAAAAAATAACACTCCAATGGACACTGCACTTTCACTTGCACTATAGACACTCTTGCACAACTGCACAACGGTCAGTTTACTTACATCCATACTCAACCCACCCAATATGCACTAAAAGACACTCTGTGCAAATGCACATATTCTAACCTAATATCTGCTCACAAGTGCACAAGGACTTTATTCTTAAACTCTAACATTTCTTAAATTCCTACAATTTCAAATTTCTACCTCTGACACTTCTGCCTTGTTATATTTATTGTGCTCATCATGTTTAAACACATAGAGCAGCTGTTACTAAACAGGGCCATTATTAACTGAGAAGATGCGCAAATAAACGCTGAAAATGAACGTGGATTTGCGAAGCTTCTCAGTTAACAATGGCTCTGTGTAGTAACAGCTGCTCTATGTGAAATCACGCACCTGATGGAATTTACCACTGATTAGAGAACCGGCTTTACTGACGAGATGCGCATAACGATCGGCCGATCATGATCGGTGCACCCCTAATAATATCATTCAATATATTGTCCAGCCCTAAATCCAAAATATTAAATTATGCATTGTACTGTAAATTATGGAATCAGACACTTACGTTCTTTGTGGCACAATGAAGCAATTCAGGAGAGAGGGGCGGGGTTATAATGTCACGAGCCACTGGGCTCCTCCCAACCACTAGAGGGAACTGCGGTTTGGCAGGAATTGGTCAATTTAGCCTGTAGGCCTGTGATGAGGGTTTTGTCAGCACGGAGTTAGGCAGAAGAGGCCTTTTTATGGAATTAGGTGGTGTTAAACTCCCTGAAGAAGGATTCTCAGAAGGTAGTCTATCTGTTATCCCCTTTTCAAATCCCAAACCAAGCACTAGCCGGCCTTTACTCAGACTCAAAGGAGATTTGAGTCCAAGTGTTCTCGGAGGACGGAGCTGTGTATTAGCTAGCGGTTTGGCCAGCTCCACTGCCTTGTTGAAAGAGAAGGAGCGTGTCATGGGTGCGGATGTTTGCAAGGGCAGTTGCTTGAAGTGAGTGAAGCTCTGAGAACGCACCAAGTAGTCAGGCACGAGTGACTGTCGCGAGAGGCTGTCGTTGGACTGGGACAAACTGTCTTTAGAGGTGCTTCGAGTAGAGTTGGAGTTCGCCCTTGATCGATGAAGCCCCGAAGAGCTTGCTTGGCTCGGTGAATAGCCCAGAGATGAAGTCCCATTTTGAGTTGGCTTGGAGCCTGAGCTTTTTTGGGATATGTCCTGACTTTTGGAGGCTGTCGTGATTTGAGAAATTTTGGGCTTTGGTTTAGGACTCTGGATGGATTTAGGGGTTTTGGGTGCAGATTTAGGGCTTCCAGTGGGCAATGAGGAGGCAGACCTGTGCACTTTGGTTGTGGGAGTAGAAGGGCTTTTTAACTCCCTACTTCCTGTAGAATTTTGGGAACAAACTTCTTCCCTCTCTTCTGGTATCGTGCCCTCAACTGTGTTTGAAGGGTCCACCGGCCCACCACTATCCTTTCTCCATTTCATGGAGAAGGAGGAGGCTCTGACCACTCCATTTGGCCTAGCTGGGGGATTCTTGCCATCTTGCGTGAGAGCAGTCTGGGCTGTACCATTGGGAAGGGATGAGGGGGTACCACTGACAGGACGGGCACCAAATTTCGGCAGTCTAGACACCATGGAGGACTTACTGAGGACCTTCTGTTCCATCAGCAAACAGTAGAGTCATGCATGAAGAAAAGAGACACCTGAAGAGAGAGGCACAAAAAGAGAAGAGCATATTTTTAGTGAAAATAATTAGTCATCTAACATGTCCTTATTAAACACAAAATACTTATTAACAAAATCATTTATGAGTAAAACATCTAAATTTAAACATCTAAACAGAACAAATAAAGTACATCAACAGAACAAGGTCAGCTTCTCATAAGTCATCTAAATGATCACATTTACAGTACATGGACCTCTGACACCTAGTTTTCTCATATAAAATATAAAAATTTAGCATTAAAATACATTAGATTTGGGTGTTTTACTTTGTGTAAGAGAAAAAGAAAGAAAAACTTCAGATGGAAAGCTGATTTACTAGGGAGACACTTAATCCTTCACTTTAAGTCTGTAAGGGGGTCTGCTATTCATATGAAACCATTTTCTGCAATAAAATACTGAAATACCCTTAACCTCCTACAAAATAGCCAAACACAAAAAAAAGTTAGAAAAAAAAAAAAAGCCTTTCAAATGTACATCAAAACCTACTTCCTGTTTTACCATAGTTAGGGCATGAAAAGAAGTGGCATGGTTTTGTCTTATATTCTGAATGGAATATCCATAGTCTACAGTTTTTTTTAACCATCATTATGTGATCTGGTTGGAAAGTTTCAATGCACGTGACAGCACAGTTAAATCAGGGTGAGGAAACAGGATGTGTTTAAAGAGATGAGCAGGACTGAAGCTCATGACCCTTAAAGATCAACCGTCCTCATGGTGCAGGTACATGTGTTTGCCACGAATGGCATGTGATGTCACTGGAGAAAACAAAAAGGATATTTTAAATGTATGTATGGTGATAAAATAATCTTTTCAGACATAAAAGTCGGGACCGAAATGAACCCTCATTAAACACTATTGTTACAGTATCTGCAGCTGGCTGCTGACTAAGTAACTGCAACACAAAGGTATGTTTAAATGAAATTCACTCATGTACTTTCCAATGTACACTCATGTACCACCTTTTTTTTTATACATGCTACTGTTTAAATTAGGGATGCACCAAAATTTCGGCCACCGAAAATTTTCGGCCGAAAATGGCCTTTTCGGTTTTCGGCCGATAGACTTTTATCACCGAAACAACACGCCGAAATGTTGTGATGACGCAAACAGAAACCGCGACCTGCACGTGCACCTGCATAGCAAAGACCACGAGCTCCCCACGACATTCACTTAACACCAGTGAGAACATTCTCTCTCTTCTTATTCCTTTATTCGCAGCACTAAAACGTCTCATAACAAAGAGATTAAGATGGATCACGAAGTAAAAACAAAGAAAAGTACAGTCTTATAGAGTCTGTTAGCACACGTCTCACTGAGATCTTTTCGGATCCTCTGCACTTCATCGCGAATGTGCTTGATCCGCGTTATAATGACCATTACTTGGATGCGGAAATGATCCAGGCCGCGCTGGATGCGGAGAACCCGCGTGGAGACGGAGAAGCGCCAAGCGCAGAAAAAAAGACTGGTCTCTGCACGAGATGAGTGGCATGCACCATCGTTGTCTGATATGTTCAGTGGAATTCTGCAAGAAAGTGCCTCAAATAATAATAATTCGTTGGCTATTTTGTTCTTATACACACACACACATACATATATACATTCATAATATCAGATTGTAGCCATATTTATGCTAGATTTTCTGCTAGATTTCTGCTTTAATTTGATAAAAATGTCCTACAGAGAACAATTTCAAATGCACTTCACCTAAATGCATAAATGTTTTTATGAGAGAACAGTTCATTTTAAAACCTTTCTGCAGGCCAGTAGGCCTGTACATTATTATTAAATATACACATGAGTGGGATACATTTTTAGTTTGAATTTTATTTTATACTGTGCATTGTTGCAATGTGCTTAATAAATATTTGCATCATTTGTAATTATGTATTTTTATGTTTGTTTTTTTTTAAATAAGTTATGTAATTGTAATTATCTTTGAAACTTTAATATTAATTTATGCAATTGCAATGTCTTAATTTTAGTAAAGGTAGTACACGGTCATAGCAATAAATGCAATGGTACTAATAATTGGCATAATTTCTTTCGGTGTTTCGGTTTCGGTTTTCGGCCTTGGTTTTCTCTTTTTCGGCTTTCGGTTTCGGCCAAGAATTTCATTTCGGTGCATCCCTAGTTTAAATGGCTGGTAAAAATATTTATTCACAGAACTGTAGAGAAGTAAAGAAGTTTACTTGTAGACAGATCAGGAGTAAAAATTATTTCACTCTTTTCCATATCGATTTCTTTTATTTTTGGGGGGTGAATTATGTCAAAGGCTAAAAGGAAACCAAAACAAGTGAATTTGAGAGAGATTTCTGGGCTAAAAGCCAAATCCTGACCAGATGAATGGAGCCTCTATAATGTCCAATCTCATTCTGTCCTAATCTAGTTGTGTGCACAGAAACCAGTCTCGTCCATTCTTTTACACAAGCCTTCTAAAGGATAATGTATTAAGCATAAAAAAACAAACAGTAATCCATATGCAACGTCGTATTTTGATCCATAGGAGCACCAGTTCAGATTTGAGTAACGTGAGGGTCCAGATTTCCATTTATGAGTTTGATACAAAAGGGAGGTGTGTGCAAAACCAGTGGAGAAAGCGAGGGGAGATTACAGTGACCTTTATTCACACACTGACCCACATTCTGTGACGATAGATTATACTAGCAGTCACTCAACATAGACGGGTGGAGAGAGAGAAACAGAAAGAGAGAGATAGAGAGACAGAGAGAAACAGAGAGAGGAGAGACTACCAGGCTTTATAATCCTCTTCATTCTGCCAAATCAGGTCAGCCACAACACTCCCTGCCAAAGCCTTGTTACCCAACACCAACACTAGTGAAGCCATTACATTTCACATTCTCACTTGTCAAAACACACAGATTCTACGACCTGATCTTGTTTTTTCTGATCTAATGAACTGCCATTCATTCTATCCAAAGGAAATACTTTTGCGCTAATATACTGTATATAACTTTTTAAGACCGAGCTAGCATGAGCACAGCAATTATTAAATGGTGGTATATGCTTCTGTGGAAGCTATCGTTTTGATTTAACTTTATGCTTAAAAAAATGTTTAATTGCCCAGTTCCCGGTGAAACACTACACTTCATGTTGCCGTTACCATGGAAACAGGAACTACAGTAACCAGCATAAAGCGCTGTAATTGAAGAGTTATTTTCCTTTAATAAATAGTAAAGTTAATAATACGTTCAAACAGCAAGGTTGTTTTAATTTAAACAAAGGAATAGTAAAAAAAAAAAAAAAATTGTTCTTTTGAACTTTCTATTTTTAAAGAATCGTGAAAAAAATGTACCATGGTTTCCACAACGGTTTTAAATGCTGATAATAGTAAATATTTATGCGAGGGTCGCATTTTTTTCAAATACGTCGCACTTTCGCTGCATAAATTGCCGATTTCAGGAAGCAAAATATGCAGGGGTATCATGATTTCATAATCCCTGTATTTTTGTTGCAAAACTTTCTTGCTTTAAAATGAATCTTGCAATGCAAATAATTTCAGAGCTGGTTGTTTTGGTTGAAGGCTTTGGTCTTTTGAAAAGTCTCAGCTATTGTACTGAATAAACCACTGCATCAATCTGCCTAAACATACAACACACTTTAGAGGGCAAAGGAGGGTAATCACTGAAGCCTAGGTTCAGATGATGTCATAGATGTGGTTGCTATGGCAACACTTCAGACCATCTGTCAGCTGGCTCCTTCCTTTACAAACCTCAAATAAGTCAAAACAGTCATATGACATAGTTTGCACAGTCCAAACTTACATACTAGATTATTTCTGAGTTTATTGGGACAATGGTAAAAAAAGTGAGAGAAGGAAGAACAGAATAATGCCTTTTACCAAGCTGACTATTTTTCTGATATATTCCAGTTGGCTAGACAGCAAACATGATGTGTGCACAAAAAAAATCAGACACGGTCAACTTCTGCTCTGTGCTAAATCTGCTTGCCCTTATTGATAGAGAGGACAGGCACATGGTATGATCGTAAGCTGATGTATGACATTGGTTCGTTTCTGTCTTGAGCTGAGCTGGCCTCAGGTGTGCACAGGTAGGGATTTGTCACAGAGAGCAGCTTATTGAGATCAGGCAGATCTGCTTGAGGGCTGGATTAAATGCATTACAGTCACCTTAACGCAGATAACAATCTTCGTGGTGTGGCCAAGTGTGCCCTCCATTGACAATATTTCCGAACATTATTTCTATCAGGTGACTGAAACGTGCCTACTGGAGTGTTTATTCCAGTTATATGTCTAGAGGCCTGTTAATATATGATTGGTGCAAAATGAAGGCAGAAGACAGGACTAAAGTAAAGATCCAAAACCAAATTGCATGTCTTATATTTTGATGTCGAAGTGAATGTCTCAAATTTTGGCACGCCCGTATTAATTCTGCAAAAGTTCATTTCAAAATAGTAAAATCAAAGCATGTTTTTCATTAGTTTGACTAAAGGCGGGCGTACACGGTGCGAATTCGGATGGTCGGAAGATCGTATGTCCATGCACACGGCACGAGTGAGTTTATCTGAAAATCGTACGGACGAGATGATATACGACACGATTTTACAACCTGCGAATTCCAGAAGCAATCGAACAAAGTTGATAGACGCGTTCGACTTGAAGCACCGCTGCACGCACATAAGGATCACTGTATGACATTAAAGTACCGCGAGAGTGCTAAGAGAGCACACATATCCAATGCATTCGAATCGCTCTCGCGGTACTTTGATGTCATACAGGTGATCATTCTGTGCGTGCAGCGGTGCCTCAAGTGGAACGCGCCTAATATAACTGCTCTCCCTCTCTCATAACTGCAAATAAAATATTGATACGAGCCGTGACTGTTTCCTACACGTACAGGTTATTTTTCAGAAATAGGAAACCGGGACGTTTGGTTACCCTGTGTGTGTGTTCTTGTATATGGTTTATAAATATCTGAAATGGGTATTCAAATGTAAACATGGTTTGTGAGGACAATTACTGTGCCATCGTAAACCAAATGGCTTTAAAAAATACTATAGGACCTACGGTGTTTAATAGAAATTTTAAACATGCATTTTTCGTGATAGATAGAGGTAGTGTATGGGGATATACAGTATAGAATACAGTTACGTTTATGGAGAGTCCCTGTAAACTACATATGCGTGTGTGATCGAGAGAGGGAGAGAAAGAGAGAGAGAACTAAAAAGGCATTGGAATACGTTGCTAGAAACATCATACAGCGCTCGCTGTTCCTGACAGACTTCAGCTGCCGTCTTCGTCTTTCTTCTTCTGTGGTTTTCCTAGTTTGTGATTGGTCAACTTCAGATAAATCAACAAATCGGCTCGTTCAACAGCACAAATGGCACGAATTCAAACCGATAGCTTACGAACTTTTTAGACATGTTTAAAAATGATCGGGAGGTCGGGAAGTGCTTGTAAGCCACTCTGCTCGCCTCGTAATTCATCGCAAATGATACGAGCCGCGACCATACGAGAATACGCGATTTCCACACGATTGAAAAAAATCGCATGCGAACTCGTACGACAGCAAAAATCGCACCGTGTTAAGAAATTAAACTAATTAAGAAAACTACCATCAGTCTCTCATTTACAAAACAAATGTGAAGATCAAATAAATTTCTACCACAAAAAAAATGTAAATATTGAAATCAAATACGTTCTGCATACATTAAAGACCCAATGAAATAAAACTGGGGTTTTGTGGCTTCATTCAAGCTCATGTTTGAGCCCATCTGCTAATGTACACCTAAAAGTTAACAAAATTAAATTTTTCATATATGCAATTTAAATAAAAGTTTCTCTTTCAGACAAAATATCAAATATATACATGACATCCTGCACTTAAACATAATAATTTTCCAATCAGTTTTTCAGTTGAATAAAAGACAATTTTTTTATATTTCATCATTGAGGATTTCTTCAAAAAAAAAGTCAAAAAATCTCTTAGGCATTTTATTTGGACTTGAGCCTCTCATCTGCTAGCCTAATGTGCCCTAGCAACTCTTTAGACAGACTCTTTTAATCAGCAGACATAGTGATGCTATACAGCAGCCTTCAGCCATGTTCAGCAATAAATCAATTTTGCACATGCAGCTAATGAGAGAATCCAACCCAACCATGAGCTATTAGCATCATGGTACATCAAATGACACTAACAGAAATAAGCAGATAAAACTACAATACACCCTAGTCTCAACCTTTATAATAAAGACAGGCATCTTGTGATTAAGTGTGCTTTCCCAGCAAAGAACGTTCAGCAGCAAAACCTTATCCTACTTAGTAAAGTCACTTGATCAGCATGAACTTACAACATAAATACTGCACTGTAACACACAAAAAAGATTAAGAAGAACATAAGAGAGACAAAAGAGACTGAAAATAGATCTACAACCTCTCATGGAACAAATCTAAACCACACCACGTTTTGTTTCTCAATCTCATCTTTCAGTCTAACAAACCTAATCCACTTACATTAATGCAAAATGTCCTTTCTGTTGAGAGCAACAAAATAAAGAGTTTTTAGATGGATGATGACCTCGGCAGGTTCTCATTCTTTCCATTCAGTGTTTTGTTTTATTCCCCATGTCTTGGTCCATAAAGACAAGGTGCAGCTTGCTTAAAACACATATAATGATAAAGAGAGATGCATTACTTATGATAACCATGTCCATGTTCAATGACAAAATATGATATCCATGATGACAATGACTTTTAATTTTGTGGTTTTCAATGCATTCATGAGTTTTAGTGACAATTTGTGACTGTGTGATAAAACTGTGGCTTTGTATTGTGACCAGGCAATATTCAACAAATATTCTATCCGTAGATTATGATCTAATAAATCATTTCAGTGTTTTAGGATTAGTGAGTAAACCATATTTTTCCAAACAATAGTCATTTCTCTTCTTTCCCAGTTTGTTTCATGTGGAAACTCCAGAGAGACCAAACCTAATATGCAAACAGTCCATTTGAATGTCTGTCAGGTGATACTGACATCACCCTTGACTAAACAGAAGAACAGATGCTACACTGATGTAGTTTTCGGATCAAAGAGAGCCTAAATAAACATTACTCATCCAGAAACTACAAAACCCAACAGACACAAATAAAAAAAAAAAAAAAAAAAAACATGCATGAAGAGTCACATAAAGCAGCTGTGATTAGCCACTATCCTGCTAATGCTCACTTTGACACATTAAGCACCTTCCTTAAAAACTTAAAAAGAGCTTTCTGTCACTTTTACTGTCTCAACACACAAATCCAGGTCTACATCGGTTTTAAAGCCTCTAAATAAAATAAAACATTAATATTCAACAAAATAAGTATTTCTAATATTTTAGATTGTGAGCGCAATGACCTAAAACTACAAGATGTCTGTTGCCTTTGGCTCCATCAATTAAATTTTAATGCATACCCAACCATGATGTCACACCAGCAAATATAGCAAATACTGACTGTAAATTCAAACAAACTGAATCCTAACAGGTTCATTTCTGTTTTTATGGGAACTCTGTAGTGAGTCTATTGCCAGTTAATGTCAATAAGCAAGCCTTTAGAATGATGTTTGTACAGAGATGTAGTTTTGTTCATTCTGAGAGGTGTGTGCTACAGATGTACGACAGAAATACACGTGTTTACACAGCTGAACACAACAGCAAAAATAAAAACCCATAAACAAACACACAAATATATACTCTATATGAGGGTCAGAAAGACAGAACACAAACACAAGGATGATGTTACACTCTAGACACCCAAAACAATCAAAAAGACTATGAAAAATATAATAGCCTCAATAATCAGCCTCATAGGAAAGCCACACACTGATACACAGAAGAGAGATGATAGTGTCTACAATACAACATGGGCATTGGGCAATGAGTTTCTGGATGGTAAAACCACCGTCATAACAGCCACTACCAAAAATATTTTTTCATACTGTACACTGTAGTGATTCCCAAATTCACTTTCAAGATTTCGACCTTCAAAACAATAAAAAAAAAAATGATTGTTTTTTATTTTAAATAGTTTCACTTTAAATCAAAACAGGACAGAATTTTAATATCGGCCATCTATGAGTTATAAAGTCATAGCATGAAAATAATTATCTGCTAAGCAGGTATGATTTTTAATATCCGTGCATCCCTTATAAATGATGTAAGTGTACAATGCAGAACTCAACAACTAAAGTTACCACTGAACAGCTGTCTGGCACTGAGGACTGTATACTAGGGTTCCACGAATAATCGAATGCGATTGTCATGCGCATTTTGTTAGCAAAGTCAGTAGTAAATCATCATAGTGTGCTTTCAGATGGAGCTGCATTTACTACACAAAGCTCTGCAAATTAAAAAAAAACTAATTGCATATGATTTTATTGCATGATTATGAAATAAAAGAAATCGTTTGCGATAATGACCGCTGTTTGCATAGGTTCACAGTAAACTACAGCTCGATGTAGTAAATACTGCTCAATCTGAAAGCATGTGGAAAATAACATTTTATAATATATTTTTACTCCTAACTCACTTCATAACGTCAGTCGCGTGTTTGAGATAAATCCTTCTGCAAGATGATGTGGCTTCTTATCGGCATTTCATGGGTTTCTTCTATGGGGCATATTTGGATTTTCAGCATGAGGGCCTTCGGGTGGAGATTTACTGCTGATCACTGAATCATACGCATGAAATTTGCTGCTTCTGTCGAATCGCGATTTCGATTCCATTTCGATTAACTGTGCATCCCCCTACTGGATACTTCATAATATACTACATTACACTCACTGTAATGAAATGCGGGAATCTAGCTTATGGACTGGAGGTCCCTGACAGGCCTCAGGATGATCACCCAACAGCCACTGCTGTCAATTAACCAGTCATGAGGACAAAGCAGCGCTAGGAAGGCTTTTATCAGGTTATAGTTTGGCAGAGGCATTCAACTGGTGAACAGACAAACACAGATGCCTGACAGCTGCTGGAACATTAAACACCCATGCAAACCATTGCAATAAACGAGAGATCCTTGCACCTGTCAAGGACACACACATAGCCCGTCAACACAAGTGCTAAGTGAGGGCCTTTAATTTTGTGGAGGGGGGTGTGTTGTTGATGCTTTGGCTTAACACCGTCTCGTCTGCATCTCTGACAGTTCATGGCCATTAACATCAGCACTGACTGACAGCTATGCAATCTTCATAAACAAAGAATGACAAGTGTAGTGGGTGGTGTGTCCCCACCCCAGTGCCAAATGACAAGATGACAGATAAATGTTCTTTACTGACATGATTCAGTCTTGATCCAAATGTGCACATTAAGCCATAATAACTGTATTCTTTTCAGACATAGTGTCTAAGAATCTGACCTTGTGCTTGCATGCATTGAAATATACAATAAAAATAACTTTTAATAAAGGCCTAACCTAAGAGGTATTCATTAAAAATGGTGATGATACTTCTGAATGCATTACTATAATCTCTGGTTATTTCCAGTGTTGGTTACTGAAAGATAAGACCATAACGGAAGTCATTATCTCAGACATCAAAGTCTATCTAGGCCTCCCCCGCAGTACTTTCTCCCTTGATGCCCTTTGTATTTCATCACATGGACCAGATATACACAGGTGACAGGGTCACACATGTGCTTGTTGGAATCAAGTATGAGCATTTAGCATTCCACAAATAACACGCTTCTAGAAAATGAAAGCAAAATGCACAAGTTTGTCTTTCAAGAAGTGAAGATGCTCTATGAATGCACACGCATCTGTGATGTACTGCATAACTCAGTGCATTTTGGAATAATGCAAATTGCTCTGAATACACATATTTGATATGGTCTGATGAATAGCTACTGTACAGTATATGTAAAAATACATTAAGTCATACTATCCTAGAGGCGGTGTTGTGTTTTTTTTTTGTGTGTGTGTGTTTTTTTTTTTATCTCTGTTCTGTCTGCTGCTTGGATGGACACCAGAAGAAAAAGCTGTTGTAGTTTAGGGTGCAAAGGTCATCTCTGTTCTCAAAATAGCAGTGCAGTTCAATGTTAGCATGAACAACATCTGAACTGAGCTGAGTGAATCTGGTAAACCATACAACTTAGATAGGTTCTTCAATCGAATAAATGTAATGGACCATTAAGAACATTTCACAATTATGTACAAAGACACGCATAGTACAATTTCAATTACACAATGTGAATGCAAACAAATAAGCACAACTATTATTAGTATTTGAAAATAGTATTTGAACAAATAAGTCAGATCTATCTGTAAATACAGTTTTGTGTGAGAGGTGGGAACTTTTGTTGTAGTATAATTAATTGTACTGATAGTATGGTTTGTATAATAATTCGGGGAATAATGATTATGAACCAGTTTTAACAAATCAAAAATTAGATTTAATAAAATACTCTGATTTCAGAACAAAAATCATAAGCGAATCAAATACATCAAAGTTCCTTTTTGGCGACTTTTTAGTCACAATTGTGAATCAGTCAGAGCTCAGAGGAACCACTGACTCACTCACTGATCAATGACATTTTAAGGAATTGAATCAAACGCCAAAATTTTTGTTTGTTCAGTGTTTTTGTATGTTAAGTGTTTAATTAATACATACTTTGGACACAAAAATATTAGATAAGCGTTGTTGTGACCTACCTGATCGATGAAAATCAGCCGCGTCTATTCATGATGTCGATGTCAAAACTCAAGAGTTCATGGTCAACTTTAAACTCTTATTTAAAACAGCTCACGCCTTGAATACTCAGCAGACTCATTCTATACACAACATCATATATTTCACACTGAAACAAAGACGTTAAACTGCTAGAAAGCAACAATGTTGCTAAAATAATCTAGAGAAATGAGACAAGGCTTCCTCTTAATCAGCGCGAATTTTCCAGAGCATGGACTAAAACAGAAATGAACGCGCTGGTAAACAGTTTGAAAACAGATACTCGTATATTCCCATTTTAGAATCGATATCCAGCATTATAAATATCCTTTCGCGAGAATTACAGCGCTAAAGCTGCGGAACAGCAGTGATGCTGTACTGAAGTGAGACTCCATCATGATGTTTGTGATGTTTCGTCACTTTCCAGTAGCATCCTCTTCATCCGCACCTTGCTTGCTCACAGCGATTCACTTCAGCTTCTACATAAACGCCTACGACATCAAAGAGCTAAAACAGGTAGTTTGTTAGCTCATAACGCTTAATCAGGCGGGTGGACTTCCTGTCTTCAGCTAATGTGTTAGAAAAGCGTGCGCTCAGCGTTTGGCCCGCGCCTACAAACAGTCTCTAACCCCACCGAGAGCGAGCTGCTACCATGCTCTCACGCGCGCTGTAAGTGTGACTCTGACGTCAGACGTGATTCACAGTGCACGAGCTCCGGACTGGCAGTGTGGCTGGGAGCGAGTGCGAGCATTGAATGGCGATGCTGACATGTGATATGGGCACGTTTTTGTGTACTAAATATGTGGAATATTATACACTTTTTGCAGTTTATATTTATTATCTGGATGACCCTGTACACGTTATTACAAATACGTGTTATATATTTTTGGCTAGTCTATAGCATATGGTGTAAAACGTAGGATGTATACTTTTATTGTTTATTTTAGTTTTTAAATAGTTTTTTATGTCTATATGATTTTATTACTATTTATTTATTTTAGTGCAACAAGTAAAACTAAATTTAATGTTGCTTTGGCAACTAGCTAATATAAGTTAACATTTTTATTATTTTATTTCAGTTAACAATTTATTTATAATAGTGACATATAAAATCAGCCCCTTTATTACAATCACCCGCAAACTCACATTCAGATCTGCCTCCATCTGCCTCCAAGTCCTTAACATTTTATTGTTTTTTTGATAATCCGTTTAAATTGGATGTACGTCACTATTTGAAAGGAAAGATCTGTCAGTCTGTTACATCACCACTTTTATACTTTATACCTGCTGTCTGCTGCTTCGTGTAGTCTGCCATATAGACTATAGTTGTATGTTGTATGGCTGTGGTATCTTGTGATTTGTAAATGCCCCTAAGGATCAGCATGTTTAAGAATTCCATTGAGCATATTGCAAACAATGTACCCTGCTCTCCACTACTGCAAACACAGTTTAGTACATATTATTTCTTCCTTGATAGACTGGGAAGAATTCTCATCTCCAGATTTTAAAATTTAATCTGCACAGAAACCATAGAGATTTCAGAATGAAACTGTGAAAGCATAAAAGAGAGATGCTGACAACTTGTTTAGCAAAATAAATGTAGCACTATTTATGCTGCCAAAAATATTTACAGGAGATTTAATGGGTTTTATCTGATTTATAAAAGAAAGATACATCTCTTCTTTATAAAAGGCCAGTCATGAGCACTTTTTTTATGATGGATTGGCACCGTTTATTGGACTTCTATTGGACTATTGAATATCAACTATTCATTGCCATTATAAAACTTGGAAGAGCCAGAACATTTTGAAATATAACTCAGATTATATTCATCTGAAAAAAGAAATTCATAAACACTTATGGCCTGAGGGTAAGTAAATCATGGTGTAATTTACATTTTTGGGTGAACTATCCCATTAACGCTGAGGTTTTTTGGAAGCTGAACAAGGTTATCTTTCCCTCACAACCAAAAACACACTTCTTTGATTCCGTCCTTTATGATGTCAAGCCGGCTCATACTCGAAAAAATTCTGAAACTTATATGATCCCTGAAGGAGTGTAACTGGCAAAGAAATACTCCACCATACATCCAATTAGTTTTTTTAAACTAAGCCATGTTTGCATGAGGATCCAACTCAGAGAAAATAAGTCAGAATTCATCAAATAGAATTAGATCTCCCCTTTAGCTACAGTTAACACATACATCATGAACCCTTTCAGTCCCTTTCCATTTTACATAGGCTTTCTGAAATTTCTGGAGCTTGCTATTCACAGAATAAACTGCTTCAGGACATTAGTCACAAAAATATTACCAGAATATAAAATTGAAACCATCTCTCTGAGGGCAAAAAAAATACATCCAAGAATTGATGCTTGAACTGAATCGGGGCCTATTGTTTAGAGAGTCTGACTTGTAACCCGAAGGTTGTGGGTTCGAGTCCCAAGTCCGGCAGGTATTGTAGGTAGGTGGTGGGAGTGAATGACCACTGCTCTCTTTCACCCTAAATACCACGAGAGAGGTGAGACCCTTGAGTCAGACACCCAACCCCCAACTGCTCCCAGGGCGCCACAACAATATGGCTGACCACATTAGGTGCGGGAAGTGGGGGTGCTGAGTGTGCTGCAGCACCCCCGTTTTTTTTTTACTGCTTTACTGGTCAAGTGTTTAACAAAAAATTTTTTACAAATCAGAGTGTCTATTTTACAGTAAGTGCAAATACTCTGCCTTGTTGGTAGATGGTAAAGCCTATTTTTATACTCTTTTTGACGTGATCAACCAGGGTTCGAATCTGCCTTTTGGCAAACTTTTTTTCCTCTTTTCAAGTCCTATCAGAAAAGCATTTCTTTTTTGTGTGTAAATAATCCATTTTTTTAAATAAAGTATCAGGTAGGGTTAGGGTAGGTGGCATCCATTTAATAATTTGAGCTCAAAATTTACATTTATACTCAGAAACTAATTATACAGTACAGTATACTTTTTAATAATGTATTACAATGCTGAGGTGCAGATAACTGCCACTATTTGCAATAGGTAAGGAGCAAAATATCCTGCTATATTGACATAGTATAAATATAATCTAGCTATTTTCAGTCTGCATAGCATATCACACAAAAAAAAATAATCCTGCTTTTTCACTTGGTGAATGTTACAATGAACAAGTCAGAGACGTTCGGATCCAGTTGCAGCATTTATTAAACAGAATGGTCAGGCAGAAATCAGGAATGGCGTCAGTTATGTCAGGGATAACCAGAAACAAGCAGAGATCGGGGCAGGCAGCAGAGAATCAGAGTCGGAATAAACATTCCAAAGGTCAAATTTGGAAATAACAAACACAGGGAAAAATGCTCAGAAATGCCTAACAGGGCTAACCAAGACTTCATAGTAACTGCGAGTGATTGTGCTGCTTAAATATGTGTCTGTGTATTAGCTGCAGCTGTTTGTGTCTAATAGGCTGATGAATGAGGTGCAGGTGTGGCTAGGTGATTGTGATGCATTGACTCATGGGGAATGTAGTTCGGGTGTGGTGCAACAGAATGAAAGGTGCTAGTGTCCAAGTGATTATGGTGACATCTGGTGGTTGATGGAAAGAGAAGATGTCAGGGTCATGAGTGGAGTGCCCTATATAAGAGTTCATGGGCACTCCAGCTGATGATCATAGCAGTGTACATAGCATCTATCTCTAAGAAAATGTGCTGTTTTCAATAGTGTAAATAGGCTCTATATCGTGCAAAAAAACACTGCTCCGGGTGTGTGTTTTCACTAATGTATTTCTGCAGTTGGATGGGTTAAAAGCAGAGCACAATTTCCAAGTATGGGTCATTATACTTGGCCACATGTCACTTCACTTTCGAATTGAGGTGATTGCTATTGTCTTCTGTAGAGTTGCTTTACAACTAAACATTACCTTGTTTCATAATGGATGAACTTGGTAACATCAATACTGATAAAACTACATTGAACTGACTTGAGCTGAATGATGACACTATTATCTTCCGCTTCTGTAGAGCTTTACAACTGAAATTGAAGGTGTTTCATAACTGATGAACTTTGCAAGACTGTTATTTTCCTTTTTTTTGTGAAGCTAATTTAAAACAGTCAGAATCTGACATTAATATTGTATAAAGTGCTTTATAATTTTTTTTAACTTGATTTGACATCTCAGTGCACTGACTTTATCCAGTGAACACCAGATGGCGCAAGCAAACAACTGTTTCCAGTGCTGGTGTCTCTAATGCAGCAGTGGTAGGGCCACATCACTCCACATTTGCATCTCTGTTTCTTTGTATGCATAATGGGAGCATTAGTCTCCTTGTTATGCTAAATTAATAACATATGAACCAACATGTGGGAGAGATCTGCCACCAATGTGACAAAAACAAAAGCATAAATGATGAATAGCAAACAAAAATGCTGTCCTGACAAAATGATTCATGTGTAGGTCAAAGGGCACAGAGGTCAGATACTGTACTTAAGGCTGCAGGACACCACAGAGGATACAAACTATTTTATTGCCTGTGACTATAATCAAAAGCCTTTCAAATAGACACATCGGCACCTGCAAAAGCTTTACTCACAGAAAAACAACACAAACATACTCATGCAAATTAAGTTTTCTGTCACTCAGTTTGCTTGAGTGTGGAGATTTGTGGATTATTATGACATTACATACTCAACAGATTGAAAAAATGTTTTGTTTTGGGATTTCAAAGCATAGTTTAGACTCATGCCATCCGGCCCATGGACCTACAGTAGATTTCATCTGTTTATGTGTGTGGAGTGAAGAGCTCTGGTTCTAATTTTGGCTTTACTTTACAGACAAAAAGATTTACAGGCCAAAGAAAGAGATGGAGGAACGCAGTACAAAGTAGGAGGAGAGAAAAGAGAGAGTTTAGGCTTGCACTGTTTTTAGATGTTGCTCACAGTCCATGTGTGTGTGTGTGTGTGTGTGTGTGTGTGTTTGGTGTGTCCATACTGTTAATGGATCTGCTAATTAAGGACTTCTCAGGTGAAGCCAGAAAAAGCAGGAGAGGAAATGGAGGAGAAGAGAGCCAGGTAAGAGGAGCTGGTAGAAATAAATTATCAACTGAAGAGAGAAGATGGGGGGGAAATAAGACAAACCTAAAGGAGGAGCAGAGAGAAAAGAAAGGTATGTGGCTGCCTGATAGTATGAAAGGGAATACAGAGAGAGAAAGAGTAAAAGAAGAAGGCAAAGTGATTAAATAGCAAGGAAAGAGAGAACTAAGAGAGGAGAGACTCTGGTAAGAATTTTTACACCAATTAAAAGAAATGGCAAAGGAATAAAAAGGGTGATTCTGTCAGGACGACTGCTCTGTTAAAGTAACTCTATCTGCTCTGAGCCGTAACATACAGTAATGACTTCCCAGTGATGGGGCCACTCCATTCTACACACGCACACGCGCACACACACACACGCACAGAGAGAGACACTTCTAATGAGCACTCTGGGGCTTATACACAATACTGAGACTACTGTGAGTTATTTAACGAAGACGCCGATGAGACAGAATCAGCTTTGATCAAGATTTGTGCTTTTCTTTTATCTTGACATTTATAAGTATGATCTCTTTTTTTTGGACATCAGGTTATGATAATGTGGCTCTTAACGTGGATGTTGTTTTTTCTGTATGTCTTGTGCAGTGTTCATTATGTCTGTGCTTTCTTGAAGAACATCTCTCACGATATCCTCAAGAAGATTCAGATCTTTGGGAGATAATGGTTCAATTTTAAACACAGTCCCCGTTCCCTTACACTCATTCTGGAAAGTTTTTGTTTTGAGGAACAAACTTTTTATGCATCTGAGTGCATTCTGACACTTTAAAAGTCACCTGTTGAACGCATGTTTCAGATCCATAAACGTCCTTCCATGAGCCATGAATCTGATCTGTCATCTGTTGTTCATGACAATTACCCTTCATCTTGGCGTCAAGGTAAGTGGTTTATAGTTGCTTTAATGAGAACATGTTGCCAATGTGTTCTTATTTTAAATATGAAAAAAATATAAATTAAGATTATGGAAAGCAATAGGCAAATGCTTTTTTGAAAAGCAATTTCAAAAATACATTTAGCCTATTTATAAATTTATGATATAATGCTATATTTTACAGCATTTTATACCATTAATTAAATGTGCAAATATGTCTATTTGTCAATTAAGAAAGTAATTGAATAATTTATTTTATTGTGATGTTTAACATTTTAAATATGGATTTAACAAGCAGTTGCAAGTCAGATTATTTAAAATGTTTGTTTGGATTGTTAAATTTAACCAAATACCCTATAAAAAATATTCCATGCTGTGTGCAACAAGCAAAAAGTTATTGATTTTTCAAAACAAATGTTTGATATTTAAATTAGTTTATATGAAGTTTATCATAGAATATTATTAGTCCAAAAGAGTTAAGAAAGGTAGAGTTTACAAATTTACGTTTACTGTGCCATAATGGTTAACAGACTGCTGTAAATGTGAATGCTTCTTCATTTCATATGCATTCTTCATTCATGTGCCTCTCCCTTTTTTAGAGCGTATTTCTGCACACATGCAATATGCTCGCAATATGACTATCATCCATCAAGCCTTTAAATGCTCAGTAATTCTCACATATATTTGAAGATCTCAAAGATCAAGAAAAGGACTTAGGGAAAAATAATTGAAAAATAAATTACAGTTCATTACTTTTTCCTATAAAAGCAGTGGATTTAACCGACAGCTGAAGGATCAGACCCTGAAGACTGCAGAAAATTCAGCTTTGCCATCACCAGAACAAATATAAAACTTCTATAACTTTATTTGGGTGTGTGTGTAAGGGTGGAAGAGCCCAGCGTAAACAGAGGCAGGCTGAAGAGAAGTTGAGGCCTTATTTGGGCAGAGTGGATCCAGGTGAGATAGTTATTTAATGTCACTATTATTTTAAGACTGGTTTTGAACATTATTTATTTAGTATAAAAAGTTATTTATTCTTTTTACTATTAAACTCACCTTTTTTCTTTCTTTCTTTCTTTTCTTTCTTTTCTTTCTTTCTCCTCTTCAGAATCCCTGTGTAAATTGTTGAAATGTCACAGTCCTATTGGTTCCTGGTGCCAAGTAGTGAAAGAGGGTGGAGTTCTCACTCCTAAATGTGTGTGTCCAAAGACCTGCCAACAGTAAGACACACTCTAGCAAACTAATAATAATTTTCCAAGACACCTGAGCTGATTTCTTTGCCAAGCTACTTACAGTGAGCCAGTGGCATGAACTGTGCGGCTCAGAGCTCAGTGTCATGATTAAGAACAGACATAAGACACGGCTCACAGACTCCTTGGACTCAAACCAGCAACCCAGACATCTAACTACTGGTATATTCGCTCTGTGCACTTAGTCTTTAATGCAGATAGATGCCACATTCGAAAAAAAAAAAAAAAAAAGAAAAGATGTGCCTGAGGGGACACACTTTAAAAATGCTGATGTAGTTAAAAAAAGAATATGATATTTTATTAAAACATACCAGGCAGGATGTTTTTTTTTTACAATACCTTATGTAGTTAAACATATTAAAACAACCAATTAAACAGCTTTAAACTTGATTCATTAACAATAGCTTTACTTCTTTCTACATCAAGTGGTGAGCCTTCACAGTACCTAAGTTAGTTATCATTAAAAAAGTAGGCTAATTAAAAAGTCTATCAATAAATATATTGAGATTCATTAGTATTAACGTACCTTCAATTGCATGACATGTTAAAATCGACAGTTTTGGTTTTCTAAATGTCTCTTTTGATGGTTTTATGACAGTTCACTGCTCAAAACACTGCTAGGCACAAGCTATTTTTATCCTCACAGCAAGTGAGATTAATGCAGTCTGTATTTTCTTTTAACTTGTGTAACTGTTTCATGTTTTCTGATTTTGCACAACCTGTCCATGATGGCATCTTTCTAATTTGGCTGCTTCTACTAAGTGACATTTGATTTGGCCTCAAAATAGTACAGTTTGATATGACGCACAGCCTGTGATGTCAACAACAAAAAATATGAAGAGCATTTTCTCATTCCATTTACAAAATTAGATTATTTTTGCCCAATTGTATGGTGTGTTGAATTGTGTTATTTGTGTTTAGTATTGTTACCTGCTGTTTTTTAATGCTGTTTTTTAACCAACCCAGTCGAGAAGTACTTTGTGTGTGGATGTTGTTTTCTACAGGCAGGGGGCAGCAGTGTGCAGCGTTATGGGCAAGACGTACAGCAACGACTGTCTTCTTCACAAGGAGGCCTGCCGCAAAAAACGACGCATTGGCAAGGCACATAGTGGAGCTTGTCTTGGTAGAAACACACACCCAGCTGAAAAACAAACCAACTAATAAACAGAAACCATCACAGAATTTATAATGGTTCACTGGTTATAATAAGAATCGTATTGGTTTTAATTCAAACTTGATCCCTGTGGGTCCTTTATTGGTAGGCCTAATTTGTCACCATTTATTGGTTAAAACAGCTAAACCCTAATATGTCCCAAAACACATTACAGGAAACCATTTTTTAAATGTTTTATTGGTAAGTAGTTGATAGTTTGGAATGCTGTAATGATATTAGTGGAAATCATTAAAATTTCTTTGATGACTTCTACTGTTTTAGATGTTGTTTGTTTTTTGACACCAAAAAAGTTTTAGCTTCATTATACTTAAATGCACATTCAATCACTGACAAGTGATGTTGTCTAAAACGCTCTTGTGGTTTCTCTGTAAGTGAGTGAGGCTGAGTGCTCTGAGGAAGAGTTCGGTCAGTTCCCGTACCGTCTGCAGGACTGGTTCTTACTCCTCAGCAGAATGGGAGAGAAATACACACCAGCCGCTCCTTCTCAAATCTGCCTCACACACACCCAGCGAATCCAACTCGCAGAGGTAAAACAAAGAAAGCAAAGAAATGCACTGAACTCACTTAAACATAGGGCCTATGCCATCCTTAGGTCATTCACGCTATGCATGCATTTTTGCATTTCAGCACTCACACACACACACACACTACTAAAAAACTTTACATTGTGTGTATTTGTGATGCTTTATGTCAAGATTCATAAATATGTCAAGAGTCAAAAGAAACTCTTGGTTCATGTATATCCACACGAACCATTGATGAAATGATCAGAGAAATCCGGTTTACGTCATCAGATTGAAGTCTGTTGTTTCAAAGATCGAGTTACAGCATTTTTTATTATTATTAAACACATGTATGGATGAATTGTTCACAAAAGGATCAATAACACGCATTTAGAAAACAGATAGTGTGAATATCCATTTCATGCCAGCTTTAAGCATTCCCTTGAGACGCTAGTCACGCTACTCTTCTAAAATTCACTCTATTGTCAAAGTACATAGTGTAAGTGTGCAGTGTAACTCTTTTTTTTTAAGCAGTCAGCACTATTTTAAGCCTGTAGGCTAAGCTGTTAGCTTGCTAATCAAAATCTAATTGAATATAATATGTATAAAGTACTTCAAAACACTTTAATTTAAATATTAAATGAGGATAAATAATTCTCAATCCCAGTTATGATTTCTAATCAGACACCCATAAAAAGCTATCTCAGCCAATGGATGATAGGGAATCTTCTTTTCTGTTCAGTTGTGAATTTGTGATAGAAGCATTAAGTCCCGATCCTTTGTTCTTTTCTCCCTTTATTTTTCAGAGAAGGTTTGTTCTGTTGGATCGTAACCAGAACGGGAAGTTAAGCAGGAGAGATCTGAGAAAGCTTCGCTATAAGCGGATGCCACTGGAGCACTGCGCTCAAAGATTCTTCCAGTAACACACACACAGAAAATGACACACACAGTCACCTCGCCACTGTGATTTTGTGATGATTTCTCCTGTCTGACCTCCTTTGTATTTGCATAATATTACTGCAAACCCTCCCAAGCACCCTTCTGATTATTGTACACATGCCTTCAGGATTTCACCCACCCCTCTCTCTCTCATCCTCTTTCAATCTTTCTTCTCTCGCTCATCCTCTCAGTCTCTCTCTCTCTCTCTCTCTCTCTCTTATTCAAAGCTGTTGATGCTTATTGCCTTCCTACTGTTCTAATGTGAGTGGTGTCCTTTACGGCTGATAGCAGCGGGGATATAGAAAATCAAAAACAAGAGGCAAAGGCAAAGAGACTCCACTTTCAATAATATGGTGTTTGTGTGTGTGCGCGTAGGTCATGTGACAAGAACAAAAATAAGGAGGTGACCCTAAGGGAGTGGACATCCTGTCTGGTTGACCGGTCGGAGCGCTGGTTTCAGGATTTCATGTGTAAGTCTTATATATTTGTTTCATCTGAATATGAGATTCTCATGTTTATGCATGTTCAAACACATACACACACACATTGTGTCCCTTCTTCCTCTCTCTACCGCAGCCATGAAGATGGGCTCACCAAAGCTGTGTCTTGTCCCAGAAAGCACCCTCTAAATACCTTTAGATGCTTTATCCAGGTGGAATTTTTTTAAACCTTATCAGCTGGACTCATGAATTTTAATAAACTAGGTGACATGACAATTATCTAGAAGTTATAATAATTGATACCTTGAGAAAGCTAGTCATTTGCATTCTGCATTTGATGGATTAAAAATACTGTAAAATAGGGATATTATGAAATATTCTTACAATTTAAAATTATGTATATATATATATATATATATATATATATATATATATATATATATATATATATATTATTATTATTATTATTATTATTATTATTATTATTATTATTATTATTATATATTTTTTGAATATATTATACTGTTATTTATTCCTGTGATGGTGAAGCATAATTT